>NC_083573.1:38508341-38808341 GCF_027579695.1 Neoarius graeffei | reverse complement strand
AAATCCGAGTCCTCGTCTCCAATTTACGAGTCCTAATGCAGTTAATGCACAAGTCCAAGTTGAGTCACGAGTCCTTAAAATTAGGGCATGAGTCAGACTCGAGTACTACAAGCCTGTTGTATACTACGTTTTGCATTGTATGCTGCAGCATTGCACTTTCCTTTCACTGGAACTAAGGGGTCTAAATCTGTTCCAGCACGACAATGCTCCTGTGCACAAAGCAAGGTCCATGAAAACATGGTTTGCCAAGGTTGAAGTAGAAGAATTCAAGTGGCCTGCGCAGAGTCCTGACTTCAACCCCACCGAACACCTTTGGGATGAATTTGAACGGAGGCCGATGCACCCCAGGCCTCCTGACCCAAGATCAGAGCCTGACCTTACTAATGTTCTTGTGGCTAAATACGCAAATCCAAAATCTAGTGGAAAACCTTCCCAGATGAGTGGAAGTTATTATAACAGCAATGGGAATGAAATCTGGAATGGGACATTCAAAAGGCATAGATGAGTGTTTGGCAAACATTTGGCCATCTAGTGTATTAAAAAAAAAAAAAAAACAGAGCAAAAAGAGGATATTGTGAGGGAACCCCTGGTACAGTCTGGTTATACTGCTCTGTATATAGATCCTGTTTAGCTTGACTCATGATTGGTGGTGGTGGTTGTGGTCTGTAAGCATATACTGTGCATTGCTCCATAAATGTCACAAATACAACTTGAAACTTGGTGCTGACTGTTTGGACTTCACTGTGATTTTACACTGGCCACCAGGCAGCGCCAAAAACAGTTTGAAACATGGTTGGACTCTGACCAAACCTGTAACTGGACTGCTGTCTCAAGCTCTTTTACAGATGGTGCTTTACCTGTCGGATGTAAAATCTCCCCACAGGTCAGCATTTGTGCTCGGAGGTGTTGGCTGGACCAAAGTGTTTGAATCATTGCTGTCTAAATCCAGCAAACAACCTGAGGACAAAAAAATCATGAGTGGAGACCTTTACAGTGCCTTGTGTAAATATCACCACCATCCCCCTGAAGAACCTGGAACTCAAATGGTCTAAACTAAGGATTATACATCATGAATAGACACAAAATGTCCCATAATATTGAAGTGGGGCAGAAAAGTCATTATGTTTCACAAAATTAAAATCTCAAAAGTCCTCACTGCATAAGTATTGACCCCCCTTTGCTGTGAATCTGCTGCAATCAGGTGTCATTAGAAGCTACACAATTAGTTGAATGAAGTCTTTCTGTATGCAATTAAAATATAACGTCATCCCAATACAGGAAGGCTTCCAAGTTTGTTTTTTAGAGATCAGACGAAAACAAACAGCATCATAAAGACTAAGGAGTTATCAAAGTATGCCTGGGATATAGTGTAGTTCTTGAAAACTATTAATCAGGAATTGATTATTAATAAAATCCCAATCTTTGAACATCCTGTGCAGGTGATTAAAAAAAAAAAAAAAACAGATCCAGTCATAAATTACAAAATACCTATGTTGCTTCCACTCGTGAGTGGCTCGGTGTTGTTATTGGTGGACGTGGCTGAAGGAGGCGGAGCAATTTTGCCACTCGGAGGAGGTGGAAGTAGTCCAAGGCCACCTGAACTTTGTGGACGGGACTTTTCTCGCTTTTTACTTTGCTAGATAATAAACGAAAGGGATGAGGTAAATTAACAAAATATTCTAGGTACTGAATATAAAGCCTCCTTTACAAATGTCTAAGCTCGAGCTTAATCTTAAGAATCAAACTGCTGTTCAATCTATTCAATATACAGTACCTCAACCTCAATGTATGTATTACAGAAAATGGCAGCATAATCTCTTTATATGTGTGGGATAATGTGAACATAAAGAGCCTTTACCCCAATGTTAAGAGTGATGGTCTGACCTTCTTTAAAACCCAAATCTAATTTAGGGCCCAAGTCTGGAGTTTGAGCCTGCTTACTCAATTCATTGTCCTGCTTCACCCACCTGAGAGAGAAAGAGAGAGAGAGACACCATTACAGAGAGCCATTAGAGCCACACGCTTACCGGTCCAATGGGTCATAAAACCAAAATGATATGATCACAAGAAACATAGCCTACTTGAAATGATCCTGCAAAGCCACGTTGAAATCAAACGCATCTCCCCGGTCACCAAATCCAATGCCAATAAAGGCACTACGACCTGAAAAAGAAAGAGTGGGGCTGCTTGATGTCTAATTTTGAGAGATGATATTTCATTCAGATTGAAAATATAAAACGGTATCTAACTCACCGCTGTCATCTTGAATCCTAAGAACAAAGTAGCGGCTTGAGTCACTTACAGTTTCGACTGCGATACCAGGATACTGTTCCACCGGGGCTTGAGCAAACAGCTCCCCTACAGGACAGGATAGGACAGGACAGCATTAATTAGCGGAACCACTCTCTATTCTTGCCCTAAACAAACAAACAAAAAAAAAAAAAAAAAAAGGAGCAAGGAAAAAAAAAGGAAGGGAAACAAACAAACAAAAACACATAGCTATATTTTTGCTATGTTAAATAAGAACGTGTTGCATTGGAGAAACAGACAATAGTACGGGTTACATTTTATGGATCTAAGTAGCCTGCACATCAAGTCAAGTTAAATATATTTTTGTTTAAATTTTCTAAAAAGAGAAAAGGATCATGAGATGTAGCCCATTCAGAAACGGTCCTGTATAAGGAAGGAAGCAAGCATCACTTTGCTTCTGGGTGAACTGAATGAATAAATAAATAAATAAATAAATAAATAAAACAAAAACTGCATAACCTTAATGAAAATACCAAACTACAATTATATTTCTACAATTATGATATAGCACGCTCATGAATACAATGTGATTTTTGACCAAAATCAGTTCTTTTGTTTTAATCAAATCAAATCACTCGCACAACACTTCTAGGATGTTAAGAATACCCACAAAAAAATCTAATACTTTTCCTTTATCAGAATGCTCTTTTTTCACAGCATCAGAATGCTCTTTGGCTTCATCATCATCAATGGTATTTAAGCAGACACTTATCCAGAGTGACATACAACATACCCAGAGCAGCCTGGGGAGCAGTTAGGGGTGAGGTGCCTTGCTCAAGGGCACTTCAGCCATTCCTGCTGGTCCAGGGAATTGAACCAGCAACCTTTTGGTCCCAAAGCTGTTTCTCTAATCTTTAGGCCATGCCTTCCCCCAGGCTTATGCTATATGAGTTTTAGTTAATTAATATTGCAAGATTTATTGTACATCCCTTCCCTACAGTGTTCGGATATGACAACCTTGGATTCCAGGCAATACCAGGAAATATCACCTGGATACTTATCATTTTTCCAGTGAATCACAGCCACAGAGTTTGCGTTTTAAAAAACACCTTTCCTCCTGCATGTTTGCTAAATGGATTATTTGACGGACGGACAGACTGTCAGGATGGCTGTAAAAAACCATGAGGTGGCACTTTGAGCAAGCAATGGATGACATTCTGGGTGAGGGGAAGTGCACGGCCATAAAATGTCATGGTTCAATTTTCCAGTAGCAAGATTAGAGTTGAGCTATCAGGACGACTCATAACAATTACAGAACTTGCATTAATTTTTCCAAGTATATAGATACATCTGTAGATGCGCTGGGACACAATCAGTGATGTTTCCTGAGATCCTCAGGTGTTTCGGGTCTCACATCATCAGACAAGTTCCCTCAGGCGACCCAGCCGGGGTTGGTCAGGCCCCGACTTGTGTCCCAGCTAGGGATGGCGAAAACTAAAAAAAATCTTGACCGACCACCGAGTCTCATTAGCCGGTTAAAGTCGGGTAACCTATGAGTTTAAACAGGGATGCAAACGGCGCGCCTTTTGGAGGATGCCGCCTTTTTCACGGCTGAATCGTGCAGATCCGATTTTTTTGGGGGGGGGGGGGGGGGGGGGGCGTTGGAGTGTCTGAATAATTTCATCACAGTAAATTCTGTATTAAAGTTGCTAAGTGGGCAGGTGCCGTTGCGGTCCGTGAGGCGTGGGAGGTGTGTGTGTGTGTGTGTGGGGGCAGTGGGTCGGAGGGCTGCGCACATTTTCGCGGAAGCTGCGCAGGTGTGCACGGCTTTCTGATTTGCTGTTTTCTTCTCGTGCTTCCTGTGTTTCGTGGACTGTGGCGGCGTTTGCTTGTTTAGTAATTTTAATACAGAATTAAAACTTAAAAAAAATTAAACACTCTTAAAAATTAAAAAACACTCTTAAAAAACAAATTTCACACTCTGTGTCTCTGCTCGCAGCGCGCGGATGGGGGAGGGGCTGCTCGCTCTCACACACACACGAGGGAGGGGCTGCTCCCTCTCAGAGAGAGACACACACAGTTCAGTGCAGCTCCTGCTATAGCGACTGCTACGCGCACTGCATCACTCTCACAATTTCCCACAGGGGAATTGTCTCTAGTTTAACCGACAACCAAAAAAAATTAACCAGTTGACGTTGATTCGGTCAACCATCGGTCAAACGGTCATCGGTTAACATCCCTAGTCCCAGCATTATTAGCCCACTTCTCGGACCTTCTGATCCAAATCCACCTCGAGGCCATCTCCACAGCCTCTGAGGTGGACTTGATGGCTCTCCTCTTTGCTGCTCCTGTGATGCCGAGCAGGGTGTAGATCTTTCACAGGGAGCGGGCAGCAAAGTCTCTGCACCCCACTTCGACTGGCTCACAGCGAGCTTTCCAGCCCCTCCTCTGGCACTCCTCAATGAGCTCCTGATACTTGAGTCCCTTGCGCTCATTGGCCTCTTCCATGCGGTCCTCCAAAGGGACTGTCAGCTCCAGTAAGAGGGCCTGCTTGGAAGATGCAGATGTTAGCACCACATTTGGTCTCAGGGATGTTGGGGTTATGAAGTCTGGGAACTTGAGCTGTCTGCCCAAGTCAACCTGAAGTTCCCAGTCTGATGCCATGGAGAGCAGGCTGGCTGATGGCGAAGGCTTTAGCTGTGGCTTCTCTCCAGCCTTTATGAAGGCGATCTTCCTCTGGCTGCGAATGTGTTTGTTGGTGGCCACTGCCCTAGAGATGGCCTCTGCCATGATCCTCAAGACCTGGTCATGTCGCCAGCAATATCAGCTCTCCCCAAGGGCTGCTGAGCAGCTACTCAAGGTCCTCCTTCCTGGACAGAGTGGACAAGTTGGAGTGTTGCTCTTGCCCCAGGTGTGCAGGTTGGCTGGGCTGGGGAGCACATCATAGGCAGCCTGACTCATGAACTTGATGCGCTGTGGTTCTGCCTTCCGGATGTCATTCCAGCTCAGTTTCTTCTCTAGCGCTCCTTCCCACCTCATTCATGCCCCCTACTTCCACATGCTCACCATCCTGCTCATCCTCACTTCCTCCACACCTGCTCAGACCTCCTCCAGGACCAGGTGACGTCCGACTTTACCACACGCCTTGTCATATCGTGGTTGTGGGATGGCTCCCAGTCCTGCTCGCCCAGTTGCCACTGTGCCCAGCCGGGACTCCACTTCCTCCAGCCCCTCCTGCATTCTCCACTTCCTGCCCATCCGCACTACAGTGACTGCCGATTCCACTGTGGAGTCCCTGGAGTTGCTATAGGCTAGAGCAGCGTTTCTCAACCTTTTTTCAGTCACGGCACCCTTCAGAAGTATGCAAATTCTCAAGGCACCCCCATATAAAATATACGCAGTCACGCTGACCATACGCTGATCCCAGCAGTGACGTTGTGACATGGGAAAGGGGGCCATGAGACAAATTTTGATGATGCATGAGATGGCGATGATCTGCATTAGTGTAACTTTCATTTTATTTATTTCAATGTTAGAATGTATAATTTTGACGGCACCCCGGTTGAGAAAGGCTGGGCTAGAGCCTCCCTTAAGGGCTCAAGGGCACTTCAGCCATTCCTGCTGGTCCAGGGAATTGAACCAGCAACCTTTTGGTCCCAAAGCTGCTTCTCTAATCTTTAGGCCATGGCTTCTCTCAGGTTTCTGCTATAAGAGTTTTGCAATATTAATTAACTTAAATTTATTGTACATCCTTTCTCGAGAGCGTTCAGATAGGACAACCTTGGATTCCAGGCAATACCAGGAAGTATCACCTGGATACACATCATTTTTCTAGTGAATCACAGCCACAGAGTGTGCGTTTTAAAAAACACATTTCCTTATGGGTGTTTGCTAAATGGATTATTTGACGTATGCACTCTCAGGATGGCTGTAAAACCATGAGGTGGCACTTTGAATAAGCAATGGACGACACTTTGGGTGAGGGGAAGTGTACGACCATAAAATGTCATGGTTCAATTTTCCAGTAGCAAGATTAGAGTAACAGTATTGAAACTTCTAATATCAGGACAACTCAATTATAGAACTTGCATCAATTTTTCCAAGATATTATATGACACACATAGGGTGTGCAATGTATTGTGATGCATGTAATTTCAGCCAATCAGATTCAACATGTGGTGTAAATAGTCTATGAAATGTTACATTCCTTCATTTTTCTTACAAAATTAAACACCTTTTCGCTTTAAAACAATAAAAATAGCTATATATTTCTCCTTTACTTGTTTTTCCATCATCCTGAATTCATTCTGGGGCTGAAACTAATGAATGATCTTGAATGACCCAGATATGTATCAGTAATTATAGAGCAGATTGAAGATTGCCTTTAGTGCCTGATGTACTGCTAATATGGATCACTCCATGCTTTTTAAAAATAGCAAGCAGGTGATGATAAAAGGAGGACGACATGGCGATTGGGAAAAAAATAAAATAAAAATCAGCAGGATTTTCCAGGTGCTGTAGTTCATGTATATTTGAATCACCCAAAATGGATTTCTGCATACTGTATGTTGATCCTATTTTTAACAAATCTTTAATGAAAAAAAAAAAAAAGTTTCCAGAGTACACATCTTACTCAGAGAACAGAGTGTAGAATAGCTTACTTATACTTCCAGGTTGACTTTTTATTTCTGGATTCTTGAATATTTGATTTCTAGACAATTAAGTGATTCAATATTTTAAAAAAACACTGTATATACACAGTACCAGTCAAAAGTTTGGACACACCCATTCATTCAAAGGTGTTTCTGTATTTTGACTATTTTCTACATTGTAGAACAACACTGAAGACATCAAAAGCATGAAATAACATCTGGAACGTATATGGAATTATGTGCCTTGTCTTGGTCCCGTAACCCTACCCGGACTTGTGGGGGCTCTTTTTGAGCGACTATTTCACCAGCCTTCTCCACTGTGTGCGGTCTTGGGCAATAACCCTAACCCATAGCTACAGCATCAATCGTTTACCGCAATGCATTATGGGTGATACCCAGGGTCAGCTCCGCCGTATTGTTTACTTTCGCCTTTGTTAAAGGAGAACTGAAGGCAAATTTTTTATTATCAAAATTCTATTTCTCATTTTATTAAATATAGGAATGCATTTTTGAGAGCTATTTTGTCGCTGCTATAGCGAGTTAGTGTTTGAAATACGCTCTGTAATATATCAGTCCATATGTCAAAGCAACGGCCGTAAACAAGATGCGTTGAGACCTGTGCGAGACTTCGTAGGACGGAAGTAAAACGTACAATGGAAATCAAAGTGACCGACATCTGCCAGCGTTGTCAAAAGACGCGCGCGCCCCCTTTCGAATGCTGATGTAATCAAGCCGGGAGTTTTATTTGTTTTGATAGCGATCAGGAAAGTTTGAAAAAAGTAGGCAATAATCGTCATTTAAACTCGTTTTTGTGCAATATTTCGTTTGGAAAACAGTTTTCAAAATGGCGGCACTGACACCTGGCTGACACTTCACGTTTCGAAGTCTTGCACAAGTCTCGTGAAGATCACGCGGATAAGCGACGCCTGCCGTGGACCAAACGAACTAAATTCAACACGGCTAAAAACCGAATAGGCCGATAAGTATAATATTTAATTGCGATTAGTTGCCAATACGAGGCACGATATAAGGTTACTAAAACTGAAAACGTCATTGAAGAACATGTTAAGAAATAAAGCGAGTTTAAAAATGACTTCAGTTCTCCTTTAAACACTGCACTGTTCTGTCTAAGTGGTTTTAACCATGTCTAAAGTGAATTGCTGTACGCCCTACTGTGTCTCCACAACAAAGAGAACACCTAATTTGAGCTTTTATCAGCTGCCAGTTGAGAAGAAGAGAAGAAAGAAATGGATAAGTTTAATCCGCAATGAAAACCTTCAAACTGAATCGAAATGGACAAGTGTTTGTAGCTTACATTTCTCTGGTGGGAAAAAGACGTACATAAACTGCGACCCAGCAATATTTCCACGGTCTGTGGAACGGCCTTTGGTTATAGAAGATTATAACAATTGACAAAGTTCATCGTCTGAAACTAGCGATATTCCAGAGCCTGTAAAACAAAGAAGCATTCTTCGGCCTTTGCCTCTCAATGTACCAAAGCACTCGGCAGCCGAACGAGCCTGTCGGACCGATAAAACTCCCAAACCATGAAGGGTTCTCTATCGGGTATGTATAATGCTCAGTGTACCTCACTAGCGGCATTTATACTAAACATGACACGGCAGATCAGCGGGTTTCCAAAGTTTTTTTTGTAATGTTTCCTGATAAGTTTTCTTTAACTAAATCATTCATTACCTCACCTGGAACAGAGTCAACCAGGGAGCGAGGTACTGTTTTTGGTGGGGTTTCTTTGTGAATGATATTACAGGAAAACGGCTGAACCAATCTTCATGAAACTTTCAGGATAGATGGGCATTGGTCTCAAATAGAACCTCCAACATTTTGAGGGTCATCCGGTCAAGGTCACCAAAAAGGTCAACATTTTTTTTTTTTCGCAAGGTCTTCCTTCATAGTCATTCAGATGTGTTCTGATTGGCTGACAGCAGTACAGTGTGCGAATGAGAATCAGAACTATGTTGATTGGCCAAGTATGTTCACACACAAGGTCACAAATCAAGGTCACCAAAAAGGTCAAAATCGTTTTTTCGCGATATCTTCCTCCATATTCATCATAAGTGCTACCGGGAGAGGTTTGTTTTGTCTGGCAACACTTGTTTATAAATGTTTTGATGCTGTTCATCTGGGCCCGGGATCACGAAGCAATCTTAGACTTAAGTCAAAAGTTGATTTTTCATAATAGTTTCCCTTACTGCATCTGTAACTTTCATTGTGCTGGATCAAGATTAAGTACAAGGCGAAGATTTCATTAGAACAAAGCTTCTTAGAAAATGGTAAGGAATAACTGAAGATTAAAAGTGGGTGGTAAAAGAGAGCAACTGGACTTGCTTGAAGATTCTTGAAGACGTTTCACCTCTCATCTGAAAGGCTTCTTCAGTTCTGTCTGACTAATAGGGAGTATCGGGTATTTATCCTCTCATGGATGAAAAGCAATCCTAAGAGTGCGAAGCAATCCTATCAGGATAAATACCTGATAGTCCCTATTAGTCAGACAGAACTGAAGAAGCCTTTTGGATGAGAGGTGAAACGTCTTCAAGAATCTTCAAGCAAGTCCAGTTGCTCTCTTTTACCACCCACAGTTTACTATGACCTGGATGACTGAGAATCTTCACAGACATGAAGATTAAAAGAAACAAATTTAGACTTAATTCCAAGATTGCTTCCTGATCCCGGGTCCTGTAGTCCGGGGGTGTTTTTTTTACCAAAAACCCCTTCGTACCTTCTCACCAAGCTTGATATGGATTGCGATTTTCCTGCTGTAAACCCTCGACATGTTATCCACCTCTTTAAATCACCAATTTCATTGTCTTCCACAACGGAGCATGGCAAAATCGCTCCCCTCACATCGCTCTCACGTAAAATGAATCTGACATCTGCTATATCGCTCAACTGCTGACCCCGGCTATCCCCCACAATGCATTGTGGTAAACAAGTGATGTAGCTATGCTTGGGGGCTATACTTAGTGTTTCTGCAAAGGTCTTCTTGGTCCATTCACTGATGATGTCTGCCCATTTTTTTTCTCCGTCTGCACCGCCTCCTCGCTCCATTGACTGTTCCTTGAAGGGTCTTGGCCAGCCCATGTGATCTCGTTATGTGTCCATACCAATTTAACTTTCTTCTTTTCACACCGCTGTCAGCAGGTCCGCATACCGTCTCCTGTGTTGTTTGATTTTGCGCATGTCCTCATTTGTGACATGGTCTGTGTACCTTCTGCCAAGAATCTTCCTGTAACATTTCATTTCTACAGCTTGGAAGCTTAGCGGTCAGTGTCCAGGACTCGCATGCAAACAGAAAAATGGAGAGCAGTAGAGCATATAATAGTTCCAATTTGGGTTTAAGGCTGATGTTCTCATCTTTCCAGTTGGGTTTAAGTTTGTCTAGGGCTTTAGCTGTTAGTGCTGCTCTTGCCAGGACTTCTGTCCTGGAGCAGTCTTCACTGATCATTGCTCCCAGATATTTTCATTTCTTTCCAGCCTCAAGTTTGTTGCCGCTAGCTGTGATTTTTGTTTTGATTGGTTCCTCTTTGTTCGTCATCGACTTGATTTTCCCAGCACTTATTTCCATGCTGTACTTGGCCAATGTTACATCTATACAGTTCACAAGTTTTGAAAGTTTTTCTTTGGACCCAGCCAGCCTGTCAACATCATCAGCAAATCTAAGGTTTGAGATGGTGCATCCTCCAATACTGACCAAGCAAGAATGATGTTCAAGTGCCTCAGTCATTATACAGTTGTGGTCAGAAGTTTACATACAGTGGCATGAATGCCATCTTGGATATGAAGGTCATGGCAATATTTGGGCTTTCAGTAATTTCTTTGAACTGTTCTTTTTCTGTGGCAGAATGATTGTACAGCATACATCTTTAAAAAACACTAGAATTTGGTGCGCAAGTTTTAATTTTCTTTGGGTTTTCTGAAATCAACACAGGGTCAAAATTATACATTCAGGGTCAAACATTTACACATGCTCACTTAGATTATTAATTCAGAGGGGCTGAAACTTCCAAAATGTCTTATCTTGCCAAAGCCGAGGTCTCTTAACTTCCTGTTAGTGATCATGATTGACTACAGCTGGTAGCTTCTCTGTGCCTTCATAAAAAGGGTTTGTTTACAGCACTCATTGGAGTGACCAAAGATTGAGTTGTTTGGCCACAATGACCACCATGTACAGAGGGACACTGTACCAGCTGGTGGTGATGGTAGGATCATCATGCTCTGGGGCTGTTTTACTGCCAGTGGAACTGGTTCATTGCACAAAGTGGATGGAATAATGAAGGAGGAGGACTACCTCAGAATTCTTCAGCATAAACCATCAGAAACTTGAACACGACTTGGGACTTACAACAGGACAGTGAACCCAAACACACAGAGCTGGTTGTGGAGGATAAAAAAGGCTAACATGAAGCTTAAAACAAATCCTGACTTCAACCCTATTGAAAATATATGGACTGTGCTTATAAGTCAAGTCCATGCCAAGAAGAAAAAACAAATTTAATTGAATTCTACCGTGAAGAGTCGTGAAATATCCAACCAGAATTCTGCCAGAAGCTTGTTCATGGTAAACAAAAACTTTTGGTCAAAGTGAATCTTGCGAAGAGACATTTTACCCAAATATTAGGTGTGCTGTATGTATATTTTTGACCCTGTGTGTATAATTTTGACCCTGTGTTGATTTCAGAAAACCCAAAGAAAATTAAAACTTGTGCACCAAATTCTAGTGTTTTTTTTAAATTAAAGATGTACGCTGTACAATCATTATGCCACAGAAAAAGAACAGTTCAAAGAAATTACTGAAAGCCCAATATTGCCATGACATTCATGTCACTGGGTGGCATGGTGGTGTAGTGGTTAGCACTGTCGCCTCACAGCAAGAAGGTCCTGGGTTCAAGCCCAGCGGCCAACGAGGGCCTCTCTACATGGAGTTTGCATGTTCTCCCCGTGTCCGCGTGGGTTTCCTCCGGGTGCTCCGGTTTCCCCCACGGTCCAAAGACATGCAGGTTAGGTTAACTGGTGACTCTAAATTGACCGTAGGTGTGAATGTGGGTGTGAATGGTTGTCTGTGTCTATGTGTCAGCCCTGTGATGACCTGGCGACTTGTCCAGGGTGTACCCCGCCTTTCGCCCGTAGTCAGCTGGGATAGGCTCCAGCTTGCCTGCGACCCTGTAGAACAGGATAAAGCGGCTAGAGATAATGGATGGATGGATTCATGTCACTGTATGTAAACTTCTGACCACAACTGTATGTTCTAAGAATACACTGAACAAAGTAGGTGAAAGGAGACCTCCTTGGCAGACCCCAACTGATGTGTGAAACCATTTCGCCACTGTACCTCGGACAAGTACAGCACTGCTAACTTTAGCATACACTTGTCTAATGGTTTGTATTGGTTTTTTGCACGCGTTGAATTTTTTCCATATTTGCCCATTATGTGGTAAATAAAAGAAAAAGTTAAAAAAAATGTGTTTCATATTTTAGATTCTTCAAAGTATCCAGCGTTTACCTTGATGATGCTTTGCACACTATTGGCATTATCTTAACCAGCTTCATGAGGTAGTCACCTGGAATGCTTTTCAATTAACAGCTGTGCCTCGTCAAAAGTTAATTAGTACGATTTCTTGCCTTCTTAATGCAGCCAAGATCAAACAGGAAATAATAGAGTAAATAGCTCTATTCCACAACTGTAGCAATCCATATCATGTCAAGAACCGCTCAACTAAGTAAAGAGAAACGACATCCATCATTACTTTAAGACATGAAGTGACTTAATTAATAAAAATAAAGAAAAAGCATTGAATTAGAAGGTGCGTCCAAACTTCTGACTGCTACTGTACACACTAATATATGTGTGTTATTCATGGGTACTACATCTTCTGACCTGAGATCTTATCCTCTAGCTTAATATAGGCAACTTTTCCCCTGGCCGTCACTCTCATTCGTCCTGTCCAGTCAGGAGCGTCTAACTTCCAATCAGCTGCCCTGCAAGACACAAAAACAAACAAACAGATGATTATCCAATATGCATAACCGCTTATCCTGTGCAGGGTCGTGGGCAAGCTGGACCCTATCCCAGCTGACTACGGGCGAGAGGTGGGGTACACCCTGGACAAGTTGCCAAGTCATCGCAGGGCTGACACATAGAGACAAACAACCATCCACACTCACATTCACACCTACGGTCAATTTAGAGCCACCAATTAGCCTAACCTGCATGTCTTTGGACTGTGGGGGAAACCGGAGCACCCGGAGGAAACCCACACAGATACGGGGAGAACATGCAAACTCCACACAGAAAGGCTCGAACCCAGAACCTTCTTGCTGTGAGGTGACAGTGCTAACTACTACACCACCAGACAGACAGTTCAAACTCTTTGACAAGTGATGGTACCCTTTTCAGTAAATGTAACAATTACACCATGCTATCGAGGGTTTTATGGGATGGGTTTTCACAAAGCTGTGGGGTTCGAACTTTCCATTTGAACTTGAGCAACCTTTATACTTGCTGCCCAATAGTTGATAGTGTGTTCTCTTATTAAGTGTACTGAGTGACATGGTAGTTCCATGTTACTGTGTGTGGCACTTGAACAAATGTATCAAGCACAACTCTGTTAGGATTTTTAAGTATAGTGGATTCTTAATGGGGGTGGCATGATGGTGTAGTGGTTAGCGCTGTTGCCTCACAGCAAGAAGGTTCTGGGTTCGAGCCCAGTGGACAACAGGGGCCTTTCTGTGCAGAGTTTGCATGTTCTCCCCGTGTCCGCGTGGGTTTCCTCCGGGTGCTCCGGTTTCCCCCACAGTCCAAAGACATGCAGGTTAGGTTAACTGGTGACTCTAAATTGACCGTAGGTGTGAATGTGAGTGTGAATGGTTGTTTGTCTGCATGTGTCAACCCTGCAATGACCTGGCGACTTGTCCAGGGTGTACCCCGCCTCTTGCCCATAGTCAGCTGGGATAGGCTCCAGCTTTCCTGTAACCCTGCACAGGATAAGCGGTTATGAATAATGGATGGATGGCTTCTTACTGGTCACTTTATGAGATACACCTTCTTTAAGGTAGAAACGACTAGCGCAGGGGTGGGCAATTATTCTTTCCATGGGGCCACGTGAGAAACAGAAAATTTTGTGGAGGGCCGGACCAAAAGGCTGAACTAAATTCTGCATAATATTAATTGTATTTCTTTATATAAAGCAGTAAATAACATAGCTTGTAAAAACAGCTAAGACTGGTAAGAGTATGGAAAAAACGGGGTTGCCTTACAAAAAATGTCATTTATTCAATCAAATTTCCCAAAACAATGGTTAACAAAATGTGAACATTTGTACCGTTTTTTTTTTTCAGTCACATTCACCCCAAAAACACAATAAAGACATCACGGTATTGTCTTTCTACTCCACATATCAAGCAAGATACATCATATTATAATAATGATGCCCACATTTGTAGTCTAATCACCTCATTTGGTGTTTTTCAGTTTTTTATTTGTTCAGTGAGAGAAATCTAGTCTCTGTTGGTCTTTAACGAGTGCATCAGAGTCAGGTTGAATGTCTGAGGTGGAGATGCGAAGCACAGCTGACAGATGATCATCAGTCGATTCGGTGTAGGAATCAGATCTTTTTTTTATTGAATTCAAACATATAAAATAATTCTGTTTATTACAACATAAAATAACATCTCTTCTGAAAATATAATCTAAAAAGAAAAAACTTATCAAATACATATATATACACAATATATGTAAAATGGAAAAAACAAAAAACAAGGGGTTTATGAAAGGTTAACTTGTGCTATGATTGTGTACAGTATATTTGCATGAGGATTGTTTATATATTTCAGACATTTTTGTAACAAGGACAGTTCATTCTTAAGAGCAGGCCATGAAGGGGGGGGATTTGGCATATCGACACTTGTGTATGTAATATTTTGTAAAAATAATGAGATTATTCACCAAAAAGTAGGAATCAGATCTACAGATCGGCTTGGGCTCCGGCGCCTGTTGGTGACGTCACACTATGTGATTGGCTGGACCGTTTGAAGAATGACGTGCAAGTTTGTGGTTGGTCTGGACAAATTACGAAAGTAGTTATCGCGGGATTAGGTTTCGTGGGATTTCATGTCATGTTCATGTCGCGCGCATTGCGTTTTTGTTGAACACAACTTCAAAATAAAAGCAATGCACATTCAGTCCATGCATTAGGTAAAATTAGAAAATTCTTTTATTTTGTAATTTCTAATTAACCTTACGCGGGCTGGTCAGAATGAACCAAAGGGCCGGATGCGGCCCACGGGCCGTAAAACGCCCAGGCCTGGACTAGCGTCATCTTTTTCTGTGCACAAACATCCTCCAACCCAGGTGTCATCAACTATCAGAAAAGCAGGTTCAGATCCAGACCTAGCAAAGCATTTCAGTGGATTCAAACTAATACCGGATATAATACTGCAGCAGAGCTGATAAACATACAGTATGAAGGGGAAAAAATGGCCATGGTTGAGTGACTCGAGTTTTAGAAACATGAAGCAGCTCGGCTTCCGCAGCAGATCTTCTATTGTGGTTTATCACATCAGAGGCATTTATGTAAATTATTTAACTGAAGGAAGATTAGACCAGAGAGGACTTAAAGAGCTAAAGACACGTGTTTAAAAAAATATATAAATAAATAAAAAAAGGAAGAGTGTTTTCACAGTCTTTCATAGACTATTTTTACCCTCTCTGGTCTGATTCATGAACTGACATCACTTGTTTATTATAAAAAAAAAATAAAAAAAGGCAAAGAAATCAAACTGTTTAAAGATGAACAGGACCGAGAAGTATGTGTTTATTCTTTGCACATCACATTCAAAATAGTTATGTCTCATCTGTTTAGAATTAAATGGTGCCGTCAAATAAACAGGAAACGTCACCATGAAGCAAAACATAACCATTTCAAAATGGTCTTATTTATAGTCTTAAATCCTAATGGTTACATGTTAGAAACAGCAAGTGTTGTCATCATTTGGTCATGTTAATTACTTAGTAAACCCGAGGAAATTATTTGACATAACCGGTCCCTTAGAAACTGCAGTTGAAGACCCCTGGACTAGTCCCTATGTCGGTGTCTGCTCACACAATGATGCTGGCTTGATATATTTGTGGCTTTAATCTGTTTCTCAAAAGTGACAATGAGACATTTAAAAATTCCAATAACACCACAGTGCATGATACACTCATACCAGCTCTACACACACACACACACACACACACCCATGTCAGTGTCACCGCTGTGCTCTGGGGCTGACAAACAACACATACATATTAACAGATGGGCTACACTTATTTATACCACAGTCCTGCTGAATTCACAAATCAGAAGGTGTGGGTTCATTTTCACGAACAGCGCAGCTCTGATAACAAATCTGGCTGCAACATAAACAAAAGGTTTAAAACGTACTACTTCTAATATGCTATTATTTCTATAGTAACAGCTCAAACACCCAAGCTGTGTCCGAAATCACTCACTCACTGTCTAGGGAATTACTATATAGAGGACTACATACAGTAGTGAGCTCATTGGTAAAATGAAAGAACGCTTTCGGACACTACTCTACCGCGCCGTTATTTACGTCATTACTGTCGCACAGTTAAAATGTGCCAGATCAGTCGGCTGGTGGGTTTTCAAAGTAATAAATACATGCATGTATTTTTGTGATAAATCCATATTATACTGAGCGCATTTCCCACATAAATAAATACGAAGTGCTTTGTGTCTGCTGCATCTTTCAGTTCTTTTAAATCAAGGCTGAATCTTTTCTTCTTTGCTGCTGCCTTTTATTAAATCAAATTTGAGGCCTTTGATTAATTCCTCGCTCTGCACTGGAACATTTATTCTGTCATCTGCCATTTTCCTTTCAGCTCGATCACAATATACGCATGATGGGATATATTGCTTGGTTAGTGACCATCGGTTGTACACTACTTTTCATGATGTACTGTGGGATACTATGAGTGCACTATATAGGGTGTAATAATTCTCACTATACGTTCGGACAGCACTACAAAATGGCGTCCTCACTATACAGTCCACTATATAGCGAGTGATTTCGGACACAGGGCAAGGGATTTTTATAGTGAATGATTAACATGAGCCAAGCTTTTTTTAATAAATAAATAAAATTAAATTAAAAAGGCGAGGTTTTCTGTTAGGAGTTCATTTATCATTAATGGAAGGAGTATTCAGTATCAGCGCTTTGTAAGAGTTAGTCACTTTTTTTCTGCCAGGAGTTTTCACTTTCTAGTGAACCTAACAAGATGCATCGTGTCTTATTAATTCCCCAAGAGAATAAAAACAGAGGCTGGTGAGAGAATGACTGTACGTGCTATAAAACGTAACTGATAACAGGAACCAACTTTATCTCACGGATGTTCCTCAACTATAAACAAAAGTGTGATGTTTAATTAAGAAAAAAAATTGATATCACTGATAAATGGCTGTGGTATAAGAGGAATAAAACACTACAGGATACATTATAGGAAAAGAATCAGCTTGTGACCATCCTGGGAATGTTGTTTCCTGACAGCATGGCCCATTGTTGGTGGTTCCCCCCCTTACAAATTGTATATCGACAATACAAAGCACATCTGTATATGTACTTTAGAAAACGTCCACCGAGTACATGTCCAGTCCTGTGCAAAAGTCTTAGGCATCCTACTGTTTTAGATTTTTTTTAAATTATTTTATGACTTCTATATTATCGAGTCAGTATTAAAAAAAAAACTTTTTAGAATTCCCAAACCTTAGTTTTCCAGCAAGAAATGAAATGTTACAGAAATACAATTCTTGTACGTCAGTAAAGAAAAGCGGTATGTTATGAATATAAGAGATGGTTCAGACAGAAAAACATAATGAAGCACTCTCGGAAAACAAAGTACATTATTGTACCTTTAGAACTACAACGTCTTGTCACTAGGGCAATACCCTCGAAGGTACTTGTATATTATATATACACACACCTTTTTGACCTTAAAAAGGTACACATAGTTACCTTGAAGTCCAATAATGAGCCCTAGGGGGTACATTAGTGCAGATTGTACCATGGGGTACAGAAATGAACTCCTACTGTATCCCCGTTTCTGACAGTGAGGCTGCCGGGTTTTCGCACAAAAATAAGTCAAGTTTATTTGTATAGCGCTTTTAACAATAAGCATTGTCGCAAAGCAGCTCTACAGAATTTGAACGACTTAAAATATGAGATAAATCGTATCCCTAATCTACCCCCAATAAGCAAAGCTGTGGCGACGGTGGCAAGGAAAAACTCTCTCAGACGACATGAGGAAGAAACCTCAAGAGGAACCAGACTCAAAAGGGAACCCATCCTCATTTGGGCAACAACAGACGCCATGACTATAACATTAACAGTCCTAACATAAAGTCAGCTTCGTTGATGCCATAACCCCCCCACCGACGGACACCCGAGCGCAAAACCGTTCACGACAACCGCAGTCCCAAAGTCAACTGCAGTCCCCAGCCACAAAAGCACCACTGCTAGAATCCAGAGCGTCCTCCAGGCGCGACCCCAAACTGTCTACAGGAGCGATGCGATGAGACTCCAACCAGACACAGGGCACCAGGATGGATCAGGCAGGTCCGAGGAACAGAAGAGGTCAGCATGTCGATCCCAGAACTGACATGTAACAGGTTCTGTACAGTAAGATGCTCAGTAAAACCTACAGCTCCTCATTTCCTTATAAAACCGCACTCGTTGTACCGGAGACTAATGGTTAGCACGAAGGATCAGTGCATCAAATATTGCCTTTGCTTCATTTATTACGCATCTCATCTCATCTCTAGCCGCTTTATCCTGTTCTACAGGGTCACAGGCAAGATGGAGCCTATCCCAGCTGACTACGGGCGAAAGTCGCCAGGTCATCACAGGGCTGACACATAGACACAGACAACAATTCACACTCACGGTCAATTTAGAGTCACCAGTTAACCTAACCTGCACGTCTTTGGACTGTGGGAGAAACCCACGCAGACAACACGCAAACTCTGCACAGACAGGCCCTCGCCGGGCACGGGGCTCAAACCCGGACCTTCTTGCTGTGAGGCGACAGTGTTAACCACTACACCACCGTGCCGCCCCTTCATTTATTACTCATCTCATCATCTCTAGCCGCTTTATCCTGTTCTACAGGGTCGCGGGCAAGCTGGAGCCTATCCCAGCTGACTACGGGCGAAAGGCGGGGTACACCCTGGACAAGTCGCCAGGTCATCACAGGGCTGACACATAGACACAGACAACCATGCACACCTACGGTCAATTCAGAGTCACCAGTTAACCTAACCTGCATGTCTTTGGACTGTGGGGGAAACCGGAGCACCCGGAGGAAACCCACGCAGACAACATGCAAACTCTGCACAGACAGGCCCTCGCCAGGCACGGGGCTCGAACCTGGACCTTCTTGCTGTGAGGCGACAGCGTTAACCACTACACCACCATGCCGCCCCTTCATTTATTACTCATCTCATCATCTCTAGCCGCTTTATCCTGTTCTACAGGGTCGCATGGCACGCTGGAGCCTATCCCAGCTGACTACGGGCGAAAGGCGGGGTACACCCTGGACAAGTCGCCAGGTCATCACAGGGCTGACACACAGACAACCATTCACACTCACATTCACACCTACGGTCAATTTAGAGTCACCAGTTAACCTAACCTGCACGTCTTTGGACTGTGGGGGAAACCGGAGCACCCGGAGGAAACCCATGTAGGCAACATACAAACTCTGCACAGAAAGGCCCTCGCCGGCCACGGGGCTCGAACCTGGACCTTCTTGCTGTGAGGCGACAGCGCTAACCACTACACCACCGTGTCGCCCCTTCATTTATTACAGGATTTCTTCATACTTGCCGTAGACTTTTGCCCGGCATGTAGAGTAGAAGTGGGAACACTTTTTTTTTTTAATAGTGAAAAACATGCTATGTTCTCATGATGACTAAGATCTCAAGATGCTGCTATCACAGCTTAAATAAGGAAGTAATTAAAAAACAAACAAACATGCTTAATTTTATGGTTCATTTTCAGTCTATATCCGATTAGTGATGGGAGAAATGTCATGTTGTGATGATCTGTCCAATAAATCATTGATTAGTCAGTAATGAAACCCTGCTGGACTTGTGTTCAAGTCTCCCACGCGAGCGACTCCGGAGGAACCAATCAGCATCCAGGAAGCGGATTAAACAAACACTGCTGTCCAGTCATTGTCCGGAAAGCATTGCCTGACGTCATCAGATTACGTGCGAACGTAAACACGATGTATCCTTCAGATATCCTTTCCGGCAGATACAGACGCAAGCAAGGAAAAACGTTTGTGTACGAGCAGGACAACATTGCGCGGCTCAATAAAAGTGAAAAGACGAGAATGATGCATGTCGAGGTTGTAAAGGGGAAGGAAATTAGGAATGACACCATCCCTCAGGGCATGGGAAGAAACTCAGTCCCTACTCCTTCAGTGTGTGTGTGACGTAATGGCTTTCCAAGGCCTAAATCATGTGTAGCATCAATAAACATGCAACAGGGATTCTGAGTGTAAACATGGCATGCGAGCAAAAGGGTTAATGACGCTGAAGGTGTAGCTGTGAAAGATGGATGGATGGATAGAAGGATGAATGAATGAATGAAGCTCATGACTCGACGGTATCACGGCTTTACCTGACGGCACGGTTCGATGCTCGCGGCGGAATTCGGTACACATTGACGTCAGGTTTGACACACAGAACTGACTCGTACTCCACCTCGGCCGCCATCTTGGATTTTAATTCAGCCGCTTGTTTGCTGCCGCAGCCTGCTCTTTGGGTTTAACGGGACCGTTAAAGTCGTATTACACCGTGTATCTGCGCACTACATTTCTTCCATACCGTTTTTTTGTGTGTGTGTATGAAGGATGAGGCAAAAATAAAGAACAAAAATGATCTTGTCAAAACACGGTCTGAGGGAATGAAAATAGCGTCCACAAGTAAACTCTTTATTGTAGTATTTCTGAAAAGTACCAGAACATACAGCCCTGTATATAAAACAATAATGCTATTTAAAACAGAAAAGTAGACTATTACTCTTCCAGTGATTCAAGTCTCAGATATGTTTTTCTTCTTCTTCTTCTTCTTCTTCACAGCACCATAATTCATTATCATGTAAACAGTTGTGTTCTCAGTTCACAGGCCCAGCAGAGCGAAGCCGTCCCTCAGGTCCTCAGACTCCTCACTCGGCTGGAGACACAAAAACAGAGGCGTAATTTGTGACATACTGTTTTCTAACTCACCAATGCTTTGTTGTTATTATATTCATCCATGGGGCGGCACGGTGGTGTAGTGGTTAGCGCTGTCGCCTCACAGCAAGAAGGTCCTGGGTTCGAGCCCCGTGGCCGGCGAGGGCCTTTCTGTGCGGAGTTTGCATGTTCTCCCCGTGTCCGCGTGGGTTTCCTCCGGGTGCTCCGGTTTCCCCCACAGTCCAAAGACATGCAGGTTAGGTTAACTGGTGACTCTAAATTGACCGTGAGTGTGAATGGTTGTGTGTGTCTATGTGTCAGCCCTGTGATGACCTGGCGACTTGTCCAGGGTGTACCCCTATCCCAGCTGACTACAGGCGAATGGGGATCGGCTACAGATAATGGATGGATCAAAGTCCTTCCTGTGCCATGTGGTGCATGAGGCGGCGCCGATCTTCGTTTCCATAGCCCCCCACTGTAACCCTAGCTATGTGAGAGGCCGAGGGCTACGGAAACGAAGATCGGCGCCGCCTCATGCACCACATGGCACAGGAAGGACTTTGATCCATCCATTATCTGTAGCCGATCCCCATTCGCCTGTAGTCAGCTGGGATAGGCTCCAGCTTGCCTGCGACCCTGTAGAACAGGATAAAGCGGCTAGAGATAACATCCATCCAACCGGCTAGTGGCCTAGTGGTTAGCGTGTCCGCCTCTCGATCGGGAGTTCTATTCACGGTCGGGTCCTACTACCATCTGGCAAGGCACGCTGCAATACAGATGTGAATGGGGAGTTAAACTCTTGTGGTTACCAGAGGACTAGCCCCCCACTGTAACCCTAGCTATGTGAGAGGCCGAGGGCTACGGAAACGAAGATCGGCGTCGCCTCATGCGCCACATGGCACATGACTTTGATCCATCCATTATCTGTAGCCGCTTAGGTTGCAGGCAAGCTGGAGCCTATCCCAGCTGACTATGGGCATGAGGCGGGGTACACTCTGGACAAGTCGCAGGGCTGACACAGAGAGACAAACAACCATTCACTAGAAGCGATTCTAGAGTCTGTTGTGGCCCCAAGCAAAAATTTCCAAGGGGCGCTTCTGACCAGTGTTCATCACCAATATGTTATAAATAATCTGACGCCAACGAAAAATGTATGAAACCAAAGTTTTTTAAATTCCAAATGTGAAAATACAAATGGTAAAGAACAATAAAAACAATAAATAAATAAGCCCTCGGGCCCCGACTCTCAGGGGGGCCCCTGGGCCAGGGGCCCCCAAGCAGTTGCCTGCCTTGCCTGTTCACAAGCTGCATGTCTGCCATTCACACCTACGGTCAATTTAGAGACACCAGTTAACCTAACCTGCATGCCTTTGAACTGTAGGGGAAACCGGAGCACCCGGAGGAAACCCACGCAGACACGGGGAGAACATGCAAACTCCACACAGAAAGGCCCTCGTCGGCCGCCGGGCTCGAACCCAGACCTTCTTGCTGTGAAGCAACAGTGCTAACCACTACACCACCGTGCCGCCCTATTATATTCACTAGACGAGAAAAAACAAAACCCTGACTTTTTTTGTTTTATATTCTTACTTTCAGGATTCGCTGTAGTTTCCGGGACAGTCTGATAGAGTTCTGGTGAAGGCCATCCCAAGCCTTAAAAGCCTTCGCTTTACGAGCCACAAAGGTTTGCCAACAGTAGAAATAATCTGTTGAGAGAGAATGAAGTACAATTTACAATCTTACGATTGCAAAAAAACAAAAAAATGAACAGTGAAGTTGAAGGTTAAGGAGCAGGGTTCGGGACTCTGTGCGTAGTGTCAGTGTCTGGGACTGACTGTTTAAAATTAGTTTGATTATGCAACACAATCTCAGAAAGTAAAGTACATTATTCTATCCGCATTGACTGGATATGAGCAATCGCACGCTCTGATTGGCTACTCTACTACTAGGATATCAGCTCATGTACTGTGAGGAGAGAAAAACAAAATGGTGGAGGAGTGTGTTGCTGAACCAACCGAGGATGAAATAAAAACTCTACTCAAAAACAAAATCCCAAAATACAAAAAAAAGCAACAAAATATGGAATAAAAGTATTTGATGGGAAGAATGTACTTTTTAAAATGTATTTTTCACAAACTGCTACTGTCATTTCGCCGGTTTGTTTACATTCTAAGCAGAAATGATTTTGTCTACATTTTGTATAAAGTTTTTCATCTCATCTCATTATCTGTAGCCACTTTATCTTTCTACAGGGTCGCAGGCAAGCTGGAGCCTATCCTAGCTGACTACGGGCGACAGGCGGGGTACACCCTGGACAAGTCGCCAGGTCATCACAGGGCTGACACATAGACACAGACAACCATTCACACTCACATTCACACCTACGGTCAATTTAGAGTCACCAGTTAACCTAACCTGCATGTCTTTGGACTGTGGGGGAAACCGGAGCACCTGGAGGAAACCCACGCGGACACGGGGAGAACATGCAAACTCCATACAGAAAGGCCCTCGCCGGCCACGGGGCTCGAACCCAGACCTTCTTGCTGTGAGGCGACAGCGCTAACCACTACACCACCGTGCCGCCGTATAAAGTTTTTATTTATCAAATTTGCAAAAAAAAAAATAGAATAAAACAGTTATTCCACTCAATCTCGTTGTACTTGGCTTATAGCCAACTTGCGACTATGCGCCTCGTTGGCTATCAGCTCATATATGACTCGATTTCATGGAATAACTTAATTCTTGTACCTTTAAGGAGAAACCAGCTTGATACTGGGGCAGTATCCTCTAAGGTACTTATTTGTACCCATTATATACTGCTTGGGAACATATGTGTACCTTTTTGGCCCTAAAAAGGTACACATAGTTACCTTGAGGTCGAATAATGAGCCCTAGGGGGTACATTAGTGTAGCTTGTACCTTATGGGACAGAAATGGACTCCTAATGTACCCCTGTTTCTGTCAGTGCACATAATCAAACTATAACCTATTCTAAGGCCCTGGACACACTACAGCTCGCGATGGGTTTGCGTTGCAAATACTTGGTGATGAAAAATTGGTAACATCGCCACCAATCGTGCGATGTGCAGCGAATGTTCTCTGAGCTTCGCGAGTTGTTTTTTGATGAGTGGCTGAAAACGTTGTGAAAAATTTCAATGCATGTTTTGAAATTTGGTGGAGATGTTTCCATCGGGGATGGCACAGTGGTATAGTGGTTAGCGCTGTCGCCTCACAGCAAGAAGGTCCGGGTTCGAGCCCAGTGGCCGGCGAGGGCCTTTCTGTGTTGAGTTTGCATGTTCTCCCCGTGTCCGCGTGGGTTTCTTCCGGGTGCTCCGGTTTCCCCCACAGTCCAAAGACATGCAGGTTAGGTTAACTGGTGGCTCTAAATTGACCGTAGGTGTGAATGTGAGTGTGAATGGTTGTCTGTGTCTATGTGTCAGCCCTGTGATGACCTGGCGACTTGTCCAGGGTGTACCCCGCCTTTCGCCCGTAGTCAGCTGGGATAGGCTCCAGCTTGCCTGCAACCCTGTCGAAGGATAAAGCAGCTAGAGATAATGAGATGAGATGTTTTGAAATTTGGTGGAGATGTTTTCATCGGGGATGGCACGGTGGTGTAGTGGTTAGCAGTGTTGCCTCACAGCAAGAAGGTTCTGGGTTCGAGCCCAGTGGCCGGCGAGGGCCTTTCTGTGTGGAGTTTGCATGTTCTCCCCGTGTCTGCATGGGTTTCCTCCGGGTGCTCCGGTTTCCCCTACAGTCCAAAGACATGCAGGTTAGGTTAATTGGTGGCTCTAAATTGACCGTAGGTGTGAATGGTTGTGTGTCTCTGTGTGTCGGCCCTGCCATGATCTGCCGACTTGTCCAGGGTGTACCCTGCCTCTCGCCCATAGTCAGCTGGGATAGGCTCCAGCTTGCCCGCGACCCTGCACAGGATAAGCGGTTACGGATAACGGATGGATGGATGTTTTCATCGGCAACGACGCGGCGAACACTTCTAGATGGGTTTGGGAATACTTCATGAAGCTTCGCCACCAAAAAACCTCATTTTTCATTGATAACCCATAGCAAAGCATCGCAAGCTGTAGTGTGACCATAGTCTAATGTGATTTATGCAACATCTTAGCAAACTTGCACGAATGGATATAACTAATAGACAGAAACTCTCTACATATAATAAAGTTTAGTGTGATAAACTTGTGCAGCACTTATTGTGGAAACACAGCAAACCAAACCATTTTACAAAATGGTGGTAATACTAATTTCTCTGATGAGTTGCAAACAGGGGCGGCACGGTGGTGTAGTGGTTAGCGCTGTCGCCTCACAGCAAGAAGGTCTGGGTTTGAGCCCCGTGGCCGGCGAGGGCCTTTCTGTGCGGAGTTTGCATGTTCTCCCCGTGTCCACGTGGGTTTCCTCCAGGTGCTCCGGTTTCCCCCACAGTCCAAAGACATGCAGGTTAGGTTAACTGGTGACTCTAAATTGACCGTAGGTGTGAATGTGAGTGTGAATGGTTGTCTGTGTCTATGTGTCAGCCCTGTGATGACCTGGCGACTTGTCCAGGGTGTACCCCGCCTTTCGCCCGTAGTCAGCTGGGATAGGCTCCAGCTTGCCTGCGACCCTGTAGAACAGGATAAAGCGGCTACAGATAATGAGATGAGATGAGTTGCAAACAATCCACAGGACTCCATTTTGACCATCAATGATCAAAACAATGTATTTGAACAGGTTTTGTTATGCACATGAATGGACTACTAAACCCTCCTGGTGCCCATCACATGGCCTGCACCTGGGACAGCTTCCTGTTTGGGGTTAATGGTCATCTTTGTCTCTCCAACCTGCACATAACCTCATTTAAGTCTGATTCATTCGAGCGTATATGTTTACATAAGCTAACTGACAAAGTATCAGAGAACGCTGATGTTTTTAAAAACATTTATATGCATATAGCCTAATCTTTTTTTTTTTTTTTTACCTTTATAGGTCATGACGGTCACTTGGACACCTGCCCTTTGCAAGCACCGGAGTCCCTCTCTCTCTTGACTGTCCTCCTCGTCACAGAAGTAGAGTCGTGAGACGAAGATGCGCAGCCGCAAGTTGGGCATCTGAGACATGAAGCGAGAAAGGCGATGGGCACAGTTTGAACAGGGTGACCAGGAACAGAACCAGGTGATGGCATATGCCACCCTGACACCATCCACACCGGAACCCAAGAAACCCGGGCACAGTACACCAAGGTAGCTCAGGAAGAGAAGCTGAAGGGAGGAAAAATGGCTGTTATTAATATCAATTGTCATCTCATCATCAAAACAGGCTGAATCTTAATAGACTAATCCCCAAATCCATACATGGGGATTGTTTTAATGGCAGATGTACTGTATGTGCCCATGGAGATACCATTTTGTTTCAAACTAGCAAAGATAATCGCAGTGTGTTAATCGCATTCACACTGACTTTATCCTCGCAATCTGTTTTTCCTCTCACAGTTGCATCTGTCCATCCACATCTTACCTCCACATGGCAGCCAGAACGATTGCGCAGGTGTCCAAAGTCGAAGGAGAGCGAGTCGGGACTGTTGCGTTTCTTGACCACAAAACAGAGGTAGGTCTCGTTCCTCCCACGAGCCCAGCGTACGTTCTTATAGTGGTAAATAAACTTCCTTTGAGTCAGCAGCACTCTGTAACAAAGAACAATGATCCAAAAGAACTATTAAAATTAGTCATGAGTGATGCTAAAATATCAGTGTGTGCATACGGGTTGAGGAAAGAAGGCGTAAGATTACTACTGATCTTAATTTGACAACATTTACAGTATGTCAAAGGTAGATTGAAATCATTGAAAGGGAATACAATAGCATTTAACTTCTAACATTTATTTAATAAGTTGTAATTTATAGTAACTAATTTATAAGTAATTTTGTAACATTAATAATGCATAAACATTATAATAATTAATAACAACAATGATAGATAGATAAACTGTTCAGAATGAATTTGTTAAGTAGCTTTATGTCTCTAATGTTCGGCTTTTTAACTTTAAATGTCTTGTGCAGTCATGCATGTAGGAACTGCTACAACACAACAGCAGTTATAAAGAGATTTAGAGATTGTACTGTGCAAAGACACACACACACACACACACACACACACACACACACACACACACACACACACATACACACCTAGCACTCTCAGTTTCATCCTTTGTTACTAATAGCTGAGAAAGTTCGAAAATTGCATTACGATACATCGATATATTTTCATTCAATAAAAGTCTAATCTTCTTTCCCATTCATTAAAAATCTAATTTTAAACGATTTTTTTTCTTAATAATTCCTGAACTCTCCATCATCTGCGGCATTTAAACTAGCGTTCTTAGTATTATGGGAATTTTTTTTTTTTTTCACTCACCTGTCCAGCTTGCTCATCGTTTCGAAAGATGAAACAAACTCGGTGGTTGAGTCATGCAAAAAATGAGTGAGAGTTCTGAAAGTAATGTGGAGGAAGAAGGAGGTATAGAAAACGTGTGACATATTGATACACTTGAGTGAAAGGGGGTCCCTGATTGGGTGACAACAGTTTTCAAACACAGTTGGGAGGGCTGAAGTTTATTCGAACCGACAGTCTCAGAGAAGCGTATAAATAGCAATTGCTATTTCAGAGAACAAACAAAGCAGTTCGAACCTCATTGTAAAACAACATTAGAAAATAACTACAGTGCCCTCCATAATTACTGGCACTGCTTGTAAAGATTAGGAAAAAAAAAAGGGTTAGAAAAAAAATCCAGCTTTTGGTGGAGTCACTTCATTTCACACTGAAAAAGAAAAAAAAATCCAACTTTTTAAAATGTTCTGGTATTTCATGGAGTCCATGATGCCGTGGACCCTAACAAGGTTTCCAGGGTCTTTGGAGGAAAAACAGCCCCTAAACATGACAACTTTCACCATATTTTACAGTTGGGATCGGGTTCTTTTCATTATAGCTATCCTTCTTTTTACGCCAAACCCACCTTGAGTGTTTACTGGCACAAAGCTCCATTTTTGTTTCATCAGACCATAGAACACGGTTCCAGTCAAAGTTGTAGTAGCGTTTCGCAAACTCCAGGCGCCTTCATTTGTGGTTAACTGACAGAAAAGGTTTTTTTTCCCCCTCACATACCTTCCAAATAATCTGTTGGCAATGAAGGTGGCATCTGATGGTGGTTTTGGAGACTTGGAAACCCCAAGATTTTACTTTTTCTTGTGATTCACCAACAGTGATCCTTGGGGATTTTTTTTGTCTCTCTTAACATCCTCCTCACTGTACATGGGGGCAAAATAAACTTGGGTCCTCTTCCAGGCAAGTTTGTAAGAGTTCCAGTTGGTGTCCACTTTTTTATTCTTACCCTAACAGTAGAAATTTTCAGGCGAGTAGGTTTTTTTAAAATCTCTGTCTCTGTCTCTCTCTCTCTCTTTATATATATATATATATATATATATACACACACACACACACACACAGTGGCATGCAAAAGTTTGGGCACCCTTACTGAAAATGTCTGTTACTGTGAATAGTTAAGTGAGCAGAAGATGAACTGATCGCCAAAAGGCATAAAGGTAAAGACGACACATTTCTCTTCAGCGTTTTCTGCAAGATTTCTGTATTATTTTTGTTTTGTACAACTGGAGAGTGAAAAAAGAAAAGGAACACCATGCGAAAGTTTGGGCACCCCAATACATCTGAGTTCTCAGGTAACTTTTACCAAGGTTCCAGACCTTAATTAGCTTATTGAACTGTGGCTTGTTCAAATTCTTCATTAGGAAAGGTCAGATGATGCAGATTTCAAAGCTGTATAAATTCTCTGACTCCTCAAACTTGTCCCTAAAATCAACAGCCATGGGCTCCTCTAAGCAACTCCCTCGCATTCTGAATAATAAAATAATTGATGCTCACAAAGCAGGAGAAGGCTACAAGAACGTAGCAAAGTGTTTTCAGGTAGCTGTTTCCACAGATCGTAATGTTATTAAGAAATGGCAGTTAACAGAAACAGCGGAGATCAAGGTGAGGTCTGGAAGATGAAGAAAACTTTCTGAAAGAACTGCTTGTTGGATTGCTAGAAAGGCAAATAAAAACCCTGTTTGACTGCAAAAGACCTTCAGAAAGATTTAGCAGACCCTGGAGTGGTGGTGCACTGTTCTACTATGCAGCGATACCTGAACAAATATGACCTTCATCGGAGAGTCATCAGAAGAAAACCGTTCCTGCATCCTAGCCACAAAATTCAGCGTCCGAAGTTTGCAAATGAACATCTAAATAAGCCTGATGCATTTTGGAAACAAGTCCTGTGAACTGATGAAATCAAAATAGAACTTTTTGGCCACAATGTGCAAAGATATGTTTGGAGAAAAAAGGGTGGCAAATTCCATGAAAAGAACACCTCTCCAACTCTGAAGCATGGGTGTGGATCGATCATGCTTTGGAGCTGTGTTGCAGCCAGTGGCACAGGGCACATTTCATTGGTCGAGGGAAGCATGGATTCGAATAAATACCAGCAAATTCTGGAAGCAAACATCACACCATCTGTAAAAAAGTTGAAGTTAAAAAGAGGATGGGTCCTACAATAAGACGATGATCCAAAACACACCTCAAAATCTACCATGGAATACCTCAAGAGGCACAAGCTGAAGGTTTTGCCGTGGCCCTCACAGCCCCCTGACCTAAACATCATTGAAAATCTGTGGATAGATCTCAAAAGAGCAATGCGTGCAAGACAGCCCAGGAAACTTGTAGAACTGGAAGCCTTTTGCAAGGACGAATGTGTGAAAATCCCCCAGGTAAGAACTGAAAGATTATTAGCTGGCTACAAAAAGTGTTTACAAGCTGTGATACTTGCCAAAGGGGGTGTTACTAGGTACTAACCATGCAGGGTGCCCAAACTTTTGCTTCGGGCCCTTTTCCTTTTTTGTCATTTTGAAAATGTAAAAGATGAAAATAAAAAATTGTTTTTGCTTTAAATATAAAGGGAATGAGTCATCTTTAACTTTATGCCTTTTGGCGATCATTTCATCTTAACTGTTCACAGTAACAGCAATTTTGACCAGGGGTGCCCAAACTTTTGCATACCACTGATTATATATATATATATATATATATATATATATATATATATATATATAAAACCATTCCCTGACTTATGAAGGTCAACACACTTCTCCCTCATTTGGTTTACGTGTTCTCATATCTTTCCCATGTTGATGGATGACGAAGGAAATCTGGCCTCTGTGTCACCTCATATTGGTTCCCCGGTTAATCAGGAAGTCATGGGTTACAGCTTGAAAGTTCCTACACACTCCAATCAACTCAAACATGTACAATTTAATGGGAAACATGCTTCAGTTACATTGTGTTCACTATAATTTCCAGGGGTGCCAGTAAGAGTGGCACATGTGTTTTTGTTGAAAATAATTATCTGTTGATGAGGGATTTGTTTTTCTCTGAATACATTTATTTTAATTCAAGGTTGGATTTTCCTCATTTTTTTTCAGTGCGTGATGAAGCGACTTCACCAAAAGGTGGATTTTTTTCCCTAACAATCTGTGGTTGGTAGAAGAGAACAACTGGACTTGCTTGAAGATTCTTGAAGACGTTTTGCCTCTCGTCTGAAAGGCTTCCTCAGTTCTGTCTGACTATAGGGAGGATCAAGTATTTATCCTCTCATGGATCATCATAGAATCAGAATTCTGATGGCTGCATTGTAGGTGGCTGATAAAAGATGTCTTAGACACCCACCTCTGTTCAGTGATGGTCGTTCCAGGTTGACAAAAATAAACGATCCTCTCTGGCTAAGATGTCTGCCAGTTTTCTGGAAGTCCTCTCATACTCCCGCACCAGTCGAAGGGATCTCATCCCAAAGTGCGTAGAAACATATCTGTGAAGATACTCAGTCACCCAGGTACATAGTAATCTGTGGTTGGTAGAAGAGAGCAACTGGACTTGCTTGAAGATTCTTGAAGACGTTTCTCCTCTCGTCCGAAAGGCATCCTCAGTTCTGTCTGACTAATAGGGAGTATCAAGTATTTATCCTCTCATGGATCATCATAGAATCTGAATCAGAATTCTGATGGCTGCATTGTAGGTGGCTGATAAAAGATGTCTTAGACACCCACCTCTGTTCAGTGATGGTCGTTCCAGGTTGACAAAAATGAACGATCCTCTCTGGCTAAGATGTCTGCCAGTTTTCTGGTAGTCCTCTCATACTCCCGCACCAGTCGAAGGGATCTCATCCCAAAGTGCGTAGAAACATATCTGTGAAGATACTCAGTCACCCAGGTACATAGTAATCTGTGGTTGGTAGAAGAGAGCAACTGGACTTGCTTGATAAATACTTGATACTCCCTATTAGTCAGACAGAACTGAGGAAGCCTTTCGGACGAGAGGCGAAACGTCTTCAAGAATCTTCAAGCAAGTCCAGTTGCTCTCTTCTACCAACCACAGATTACTATGTACCTGGATGACTGAGTATCTTCACAGATATGTTTCTACGCACTTTGGGATGAGATCCTTTCGACTGGTGCGGGAGTATGAGAGGACTTCCAGAAAACCGGCAGACATCTTAGCCAGAGAGGATCGTTCATTTTTGTCAACCTGGAACGACCATCACTGAACAGAGGTGGGTGTCTAAGACATCTTTTATCAGCCACCTACAATGCAGCCATCAGAATTCTGATTCAGATTCTATGATGATCCATGAGAGGATAAATACTTGATACTCCCTATTAGTCAGACAGAACTGAGGATGCCTTTCGGACGAGAGGAGAAACGTCTTCAAGAATCTTCAAGCAAGTCCAGTTGCTCTCTTCTACCAACCACAGATTACTATGTACCTGGGTGACTGAGTATCTTCACAGATATTTTTTCTAACACTTTTTACTAACATTTACAAGGCGTGGCAATAATCGTGGAAGGCACTGGAGCTAAATTCTCAATTGAGTAATCGACTGCAACTCAGGTGGATGAACAATTGGATTGATTGATTTTACTTCCCACAATTCAACCTGATATTGATGTGGCATCAGAAAATAGCAGAGATTGGGATTTTGTTTAACACACAATAGCACTTTTTCTACATGACTGGCGTCATAAAATTGCAAAAACTGGGAATTTTTATTTTATTAAAAATATATATATATTCAATATGTTTTATTTTAAATATTCAACTCCAAAGAATGGGATTTTTCTTTTTTACACAATAGCACTTTCCTTGACCACATATTAGTCTCTTAAGTGTTTGACGTGACTTGTAGCCTTTTTTACGCTCAGATGTGCGTCACAAACTGCAGCCTGTGGCGTAACCATGGCAAGCTGGAAATTTCCAGAAACCTTGCACCCAACCAAGGAAGCCTCCACTTCACTTTTCCCACATGGCCTTTAATCATTCCCATTATACCTTCTTCAGCATTCTGGGTTGTTGGTTTTTTTTTTTTCTCTATTACCTGGGTCTTTCCCCTTTATTTATTTTTCCCATATAGACATCCTAGGAAGAAAGTCCAGTAGAAAGCTTGAATACCTTCCAAAAAAAAGTGTTTCCAAAGACCTAGATTACCTTCTTCCTTTAAAACATACACTGGAGCCCTCACTTGAGACCACTTTACCACAGAGGAGAGCCTAGAAATTCAGCCTGACCACATAACGTCACAAGTGCTCAATGGAATGCATAAGCACACATATCACTGCTCTTCTGCATCCTGCTAATTTGCGACTATGTGCAATTGTTTTCAAAACCCCTTTCTGGTTTCCGTACAGTTGGCATCATGTCCGAGGCTCACTCTAATTCACCCTTTCATGCACTCTGTGGTCAGGGAAATCACCGTTTCCCAGAGAGCTCCCTCTGATCTCTGTTTGTGTGTGTATGTGTAAGAGAGAGAGAGAGAGAATGAATGAGAAGACGAAAGTGTCCATCTGGTTTTGGTTTTTTTTTTTTTTAACATCTGTCTGCTCCCACGATTCAGCCTCTGACCACAAATCGTTCAGAGGTCCGGCTATATTATGGGTTGGTGTGCGCGTCTGTATAACAGAGAGCATTGAAGAAAGCAACAGAGAAAGCCGAACACAATGCAGGTTCAAAATTTCCTATCATTCTTCTTCCTAATAATAACAACAACCAGTACGCTGCATATTTATGCACCAGGACAAGCAAACCTAGTGTTTTAAAATTTGTAACTGACAGTAATAAAGAATATTACTGACCAGCCACATCTCACCCCTTTCCTCCTTTCATGTTCACACCTATATAGTCGGTCTCTCACACACATACAACAGCCGCTTCAATGCATCAATTGGCACAACACGTATGAACGAATTAGGGCAGGAAACGCAGAGTCATTCTTTCCGAAACCCACCCGCCCACACACACAAACACACAGACACACCTCCAAAGACCTATCGTGCAGACAAAATCAACCACAACTCCAAACACACTTTTCCAGAGCTGTGAACTTGCATCTGTTTCCTGAAGACAATAATAGGTACACTTTGGTTAGGGGGACACACTTGCAGGTGTTTACTAATGTGGGCTCCAGCGCGGCAGAACAAACAAAGACCACAACAAACAAGGCACGGTGCCAAATCACATGAAAGAAGATAGCGAAGCAGTAACCGTGAACGTGTTAATTACCGAGCTGTCTGCTGTGACCCACTTAGAAAATAATCCAACTCTGAAATGAGTAAGAAACACTTCTTACTCAACTCAAGTATGTGATCTGTATCGTGCAAAACGTAAACCTGATTAAAATGAATCAAATCTCATGGTTTTGTGATAGCCAAAGCGCAAAAAAAAGTCCATTGGTGTTCACTACAGCCTGCTTTTTTTTTAAAGGTTTATTTAAAATGGCCGTTCCTATCCTATCATGCAGACACGGTTTTAGCAATCATCACCGATAACGAAATGAAGCCAATTCTTTCTGGCGTGCCTTTGAAGATCAGCCTAAAAGATACATTTTCAAATCATGACATCGAAGTTTGCTGCTGCACCAGGTGCACTTTCTCACCACACACACACAACTGTACAAACATCCGGTGGTGAATGAGGTAGTAGGTGAGACATATAAGTCACTGTGTGCGGTTAAGGTAAAGATATAACCGCATGCTTCAACTTCAAAATACATATATGCTTGCTTACTGCTGTTTGATGGCAAGTATAAAGTTTGCAAACGTTTACAGTCGAACATGCAGCATGCATTTGTGTTGATCTGCGTCGGCATCTATAGTAATCTGGTCGCCCTCACTCAGTTTACCACAGCAGAACCACAAACTGCACATCTCTACCTGGCAAGAGAGAACCAGAAAGCTATACATCTCGAAAAGACGACACCCGAGTCATTTTCATATAAAGACATGTTTTACAGCTCAGTTTGAACCTACGCATTCAGATCAAAACCTTTTTTATGACTAGTAATGCTGCATAATTAACAGCAACCCCTGAGTAAAACCAGTTTGAGAGAAGATTTATTTATAGCTTTTTACAGACAAAAGAAAAACTCTGGTAGTTCAGTACTATTCTGTTACAGTGCAACTACATGAATTAAAAAAAAAAAAATCTGAAATGACATCAGAACATTTAAAATAAATGTAATGGAGAGAAAAAATAAGCAAAAAGACACAATAAATAACCAATATAAATAAACGTTGTAATTTTAAATGAACTTGTGGGTTTCACTCACTGTAGTGAGTTTATAGAATTTCAGAAATTACGTCAGTAATGTCACAAATTATTTGACTATTTTACGATTTCAGGCTGTAGTTACAAAAAAAGTGCCCATTCACAAGTCTTTAACAAACACCTTTGTCACTGGGAAGCCCAACCAGCCTTTTCCTGGCTCCTCGTAATCCTCCTCCTCCTCTTCACCTTCCACCCCAGACGTCTCTCCCTGGAGCCGGTAGCCCAGTTTTCTGAAGAATGCCTCTCCTACTTTGGAGGGGAAGGGCACATGGGCATAGACCCTGTGCACTCTGCTCTGTTTGGCTCTAGACTCCAGGCTCTGGACCAGCAGCCTGCCAAGCCCTTCTCTCCGGTACCAGCTCTGCACTACCAGCCTACAGATACGGTACACACCATGCCGGCTCCAACCATCTCGGGCAACGCAACCAAGCACTTCACCATCGCTCTCTGCGACCCACACCTCCCCTGCAACACGTGCCCGCTCCTTTAGATCATCTTCATCCACCTTCTCCTTGTCTTCAGCCTTCGCTTTCTCTGCCTCTTTGCTCTTATACTTCTCTTTGGCTTTCTTCCGACGTTTGGCTTTCTCCTGGTCAGTCACGAGCTTGGCTTTGGTGGCATGCGGGTTCGGTAGGTCTGGTTCGGACCTAGCATGGTAGCTGCTGCCCAGATAGTCCCAGTAGGGTCTGCTGGAGCCCAGGATGCCCATGGACCGTGGGATGGTGAGCTTGAGGTATATGATGAGAAGGAAAACAGGGATGAAAAGGGCTAGCATAAAAGAGTGCACTACAAAACGGAGCACAGAAGAGACTGTGGCAAGCAGCAGGACCGCCAGTGGTCTCGTAAGGAGGTGCAGGATGAGCCGGTTCTCCATCCCTTCACATCCTTGCTGGAAGACAACAAGGCAGAAGTTTGGTGACGGAAGCAGAAAGTAGTAGTTATACATGATGAAAAAAAATATTTTTATTAATTTGCTGCACATAGATAGATAGATTCTTTACTGTCATTGCACGTTACTATACGACGAAACCCTGTTTGAGGGCTCAGATCACAGCAGCATATCAATAAAATAAATAAATAAATAATATACATAACCTTTTAAATAGCAGCATATTGGCATACAAGCAGAAGTATGTAATTATTCAATGTAGCCAAACACAGTAAGGTGCAGAGAGTGCGAGTCCAAATCCGGATCAGGCCTCCAGCAGAGCTTTTATGGCCCTGGGGAAGAAGCTATTTTGGTGTCTTGCGGTTTGTGACTTTATGACCCTAAGCCTGCCAGAGGGAAGGGCGTCAAAAAGACATTGTCCGGGGTGGGTGCAGTCAGTCCTAATCTATGTGGCTCTGTTTCTCAACCTGGCAGAGTAAATCTGTTCCAGGGATTGGACAGGGGTACCAATGATTTTAGATGCAGTCCTGATGATCCGTTGCAGATCTTTCCTCTCCTCCGAGGTGCATCTGGAGAACTGCACCATGCATCCATAGCTCAGAACACTTTGTATGGTGCACTGGTAGAAGTTGGTGAGGAGTTTCTGTGAGAGCCCAGTTTTCCTCAGGGATCGCAGGAAGAAGTCTCTCTGCTGGGCCTTCATCACCACCTCTCTGGTGTTCACTCCCCATGTCAGGTCCTCTAATGCCCCTTTTCCACCAAATCAGTTCCAGGGCTGGTTCGGGGCCAGTGCTGGTGCTGGTTCACAACTCGTTCAACTTGCGAGCCAGCTGAGAACCAGTTTGCTTTTCCATAGCTCGCAGTGCTAGAGGAAGCCACATCATTACGTCGCTGTATACGTCAGTTATGTTGTTGTATACGTCATTACGTCGCTGTATACGTCAGTTACGTCGCTACGTTTGCATAAACCTTGGCGCGAATATCGAAGCAAAAACAACATGGAAGAAACAGCAGCAGCAGCAACAATAATAATAATAATAATAATAATAATAATAATAATAAATGACTTCGCGTTTGTACAGCTGCTGCTTCTTGTCGCTTAAAAATTGCCATCTTTTGCGGTCTTGTTATTGTTGTTGGTCTTAACAACTCCGCCCCCCCCCCCCGCTGACGTAAGCGGTTCTTTCCTCTGGCCCAGCAGAGAGTTGGTGCTAGCCTGGAACCGGTTTTTCTGGCCCCAGAGCCAGTTCTTTGTCAGTGGAAACAGAAAACCCGGTTCCAAACTAAGCACTGGCCCCAAACCAGCCCTGGAACTGCTTTGGTGGAAAAGGGGCATAAGAGGTGAACACCGAGGTACTTGAAGCTCCCCACTTATTCCACCTCCTCTCCAGAGATCACCAGGCTGGCATTTGTTTTAACTGGTCGTTTTCTGACGTCAATGACAAGCTCCTTCGTTTTGTTGGTGTTGAGGAGCACCACCAGCACTGTTCTGACACCAAGATGTGAGGGCCTGAACTTCCTATCTGTAGGCTGCCTCATCGCTGTTGGTTATCAACATACAGTGCTCAGCGTAAATGAGTGCACCCCCTTTGAAAAGTAACATTTTAAACAATATCTTAATGAACACAATTTCCAAAATGTTGACAAGACAAAGTTTAATATAACATCTGTTTAACTTATAACGTGAAAGTAAGGTTAATAATATAAAACTTAGATTACACATTTTTCAGTTTTACTCAAATTAGGGTGGTGCAAAAATGAGTACACCCCACAACAAAAACTACTACATCTAGTACTTTGTATGGCCTCCATGATTTTTAATGACAGCACCAAGTCTTCTAGGCATAGAATGAACAAGCTGGCGACATTTTGCAACATCAATCTTTTTCCATTCTTCAACAATGACCTCTTTTAGTGACTGGATGCTGGATGGAGAGTGATGCTCAACTTGTCTCTTCAGAATTCCCCAAAGAAAATTATTTCTTTCCACCACAAAGGTGAAGGCTACAAGAAGATCAGCAAAGCTTTACTTATCAGTCAGAATACTGTAGCAAAAGTGGTACAAAAATTTAGAAAGATGTTACTGCAACCATCTCACAGAGACGTCCAGGTCGTCCACGGAAGTTAACACCTCGACAGGAGCGTCTTCTGATGAGAAGGGTTGAAGAAAATCGGCATGCGAGTTCACTGCAGTTATCTAAAGAAGTAGAAAGCCAAACTGGGGTGACTATTTCCCGTGACACAATACGGCGTACACTGCAGAGGAATGGCATGCATGGATGCCGTCCACGAAAGAAGCCTCTCCTAAAGTCCAGTCACAAAAAAGCCCGCCTAGAGTTTGCCAGGGCCCATGCTGACAAAGATGAAGACTACTGAGACTCTATACTCTGGAGTGATGAGACCAAGATAAATGTTTTTGGAACTGATGGCTTCAAAACTGTATGGCGTCGCAAAGGCGAGGAATACAAAGAAAAATGCATGGTGCCTACAGTGAAACATGGTGGTGGCAGTTAGGGATCGACCGATATGTTTTTTCAGGGCCGATACCGATTATTATGGAATTGGGATGCCGATAACCGATATGTGCAACCGATAAATGTAAACATTATAATTCACATGAAATTAAACATAGCACACACTGACACAGACCTTCATATCCATGAAATGTATGTTTAATTGTAAAATTGAACATGAAATTTTGTGCAGGGAGATGCCAGCAGCATTTGTACAATAAAGTCAAACATTAGTTAGAATAAAATGAGAAATAAAATAATAATAAAATAAATATTCACCAATAAAAAAATAAATCACTCCCTACTATATTACAGCTCACCATTTTCAGTGGAAAATAAATGAAAATACACTCTGGATTCTTTTACACTAAGAACTAAGTAAGACTTACCAACTTCAAGTAGTTTTTAAATAACAAAACCAAGTGTAGGGAGCTGCCTGCAGCATTTTTTAAAAAGTAACATCAAACATACAGTAAAGTAGGCCATCACTCCCTATCAGGAGCGGCTGCTCCTTTAAGAGTATATCGCTTTCCGAATCAGGAGCGCTAGCGAGGAGAATCACTTGCGCAAGAATTATAAATACTAGTCACATCTGGCTTGTTTAAATGTTCAAATAGCGCTTTATAAAGTTATCTAACATACAAGTGCAATGCGCTTTCTGAGCACGAGTCACGTCATGAAGTTTACTCATCACCATAACAAATAGCCAGTAGGCTTGCGCTAGCCTACAGAACACAAACACTACGTTTTATTTCGTCTTCCCTTGACCACCTCTCTGTATGGCTGTCATTCTACTGTTCGAGTAGAACTACTGACACATTCACAACGTTTCCAGACAGGGATTTAAAAATGCCTACGTTATGCTGTTTCAGCGAGACTGGTTGGTTGTAGGCTAATTCAAGTGCTTCCTTCCGTAAGCTAAGTTTGCCTGGCTACACAGATGCAAATGGACAATTTTAACGAGTAGTAGATGAAGAATGTAAACATATAATGATATTGTACTTGTGTGTTTGTGACTTATTGCGGCAAAAGCAGCGTGTCCTTACCTTGATACGGGCGCCTTGAAACAGTTCAGAGTGTTTAGCTGCGCGTGTCGATTGGCTATATCTTTTGTGCCAAACAAATCAGATGTTGTGGTGGGCGGGAAATGTGTTCTTGAACTCAGAGAGGCGAGTGCAGGAAAGGACGTGCAGTGACAGTCGCGTTAGGAACGAAATGGCTGCAAAAAGGCATGTTATCGGCATATCGGTGGAAATTATGGCCGATACCGATAACCCTAAAAATGCAGAATATCTGCCCGATATATCGGCCAGGCCGATTATCGGTCGACCCCTAGTGGCAGTGTCCTTATGTGGGGCTGCACGAGTGCTGCTGGTGTCGGGGAGCTGCATTTCATTGACGGCATCATGAATTCACAGATGTATTGCTCTATACTGAAAGAGAAGATGCTACCATCACTCCGTGCCCTTGGTCGTCGTGCACTTTTCCAACATGACTAAACACACATCTAAGGTGGATTTCTGAAGAAGAACAGGGTGAAAGTGATTCAGTGGCCAAGTATGTCTCCTGATCTGAACCCAATCGAACACCTATGGGGAATTCTGAAGAGACAAGTTTGCAGACAATACCGTCATTTTAAGTTTGCTGCACAATAATGAATCCAGCCATGGTCCAGTCTTGGAGGATTTTATCAGGTGGTGCAATCTTTCTTTCTTGGTGCTTAATACATCCAAAACAAAGGACATGATTATTGATTTCAGAACTCAGGCTCCAAACCATGATCCCACAGTCATTAAGGGCCAATTTGTTGAATGGGTGGATAATTACAAGTATCTTGGGATTGTCGTTGATGACAAACTGACTTTTAACAAGAACTGCGAAGCAGTATGCAAGAGGGGACATTAGCGGCTGTTTTATCTTCGGAAATTGTTCTGTTTTAACATTGACAAAACTATGCTGACCCTATTTTATTGTGCTTTTATTGAGTCACTGTTATCTTTTGCCTTGGTGTCTTGGTTTGGTAATCTGTCACTACAGGACAAAAACTCCCTGAACCAAATCATTAAATGGGCTGGGCGGCTAATTGGGAAGCCTCAACTCACCATGTCTTCTCTTTATGACACAGTTACAACGTAAAGCTACCTGTATTCTCAAAGATGGCTCACAACCGTTGCATGGTGAGTTCCAGCTCCTTCCCTCTAGTCGTTGTTTTGGGGTCCCTAAGGGAAGGACAAAACGGTACAGAAAGAGCTTTGTACCAACAGCAATTGTATTGCTGAACAGTAAGGCCCAGAGGTGAACAATCTTGTTCATACTGAACAACTGATGATGAAGCACTTTTTAAAGACCATACTTTTAAGGATTGTATATGTTAGGATGTGTGTACTGCTGTTGTCTTGTCTGTCACAATGTATTTTACGTAGCTGTTATTTTGTACTGGGATCGCTGAATTCCTGCCTGCACAACGAATTTACCAATACTACAGTATGGTACAAATAAAGAAACCTTGAACCTTGAAGTTGAGCATCACTCTCCATCCAGCATCCGGTCACTAAAAGAGGTCATTGTTGAAGAATGGAAAAAGATTGATGTTGCAAAATGTCGCCAACTTGTTCATTCTATGCCTAGAAGACTTGGTGCTGTCATTAAAAATCATGGAGGCCATACAAAGTACTAGATGTAGTAGTTTTTGTTGTGGGGTGTACTCATTTTTGCACCACCCTAATTTGAGTAAAACTGAAAAATGTGTAATCCAAGTTATATTATTAACCTTACTTTTTCCCATTATAAGTTAAACTAGTGCTGTCAAAAATGTCGCGTTATTAATGCGTTAACCTGACTCAATTTTAACGGCGATAATTTTTTTATCGCGAGATTAACGCTCTGTGACATGTAGGTTTTTCATAAGCTTTTGAAACTGCCAGGAACTTGTAACAGAGACTTTGCTTAGAAAAACGATAGCAGCTAGACTGTAATGCCACGCCCCGCACAGCCAGAGTCCTCTGCCCTCCCCCGAAGAGCCACGGTGCTCGGCTTAGGTTTCGTTTTCCCATCGGCGGCTCCAGCCCCACTTTGCAGTGGCTGTGACAAGACGTGTTATGCTCTGCAATAAAAAAAAAAAACATTGGTACAACCAGTGTTCGAACTATGCCGATATTTTCGGGGGGTCCCTTTTTTCCCCTTGGGGGGCAGGGGGTGCTTGCGCTTGTCTCAGAGCGCGGCTCTCCATCGCACACTCACTTTGGATATGCAAATGCTTCCCGTTACATACGATTGCTATGTCAGTAAACATCATTTTGCCAATATTTTAGAGACCCCCCAACATTTCCCAAATCATGTTTTCAAGGGATCTCATGTCTGTTTCAGGGGATCTCGGATCCCCCGAGTACCCCCGTAGTTCGAACGGTGAGCAAGCCCATTCACTTTATGCTGATAAGAGAATTACAATGGTTTTTCATGTGACAAAAATGTGCAATTAAATTGCGATTAATCGTGAGTTAACTATGACAGTCGCGACATTAATCGCGATTAAATATTTTAATCGCTTGACAGCACTAAGTTAAACAGATGTTATATTAAACTTTGTCTTGTCAACATTTTGGAAATTGTTTGTGTTCATTGAGATATTGCTTAAAAATTTTACTTTTCAAATGGGGTGTACTCATTTACGCTCAGCACTGTACTAGCCAAAGACAGGCACATGAAACAAACAAACAAAAAAGATCTACACAATGATGAAGTCGTCATCGAAATACCTTGATAAGAGCCTTTACAGCCTCAATATCCTCCTCTTTCATCCGCCGAAGCACTACATTTCCCAGGTCCAAGTGTGCCATCTTATTCAACCTTTATGGGGATTCAAACCTAAGTCCTGAAGAGACAGCATTAATACTTGAAACTGAAAGTCTACTGGAGGCTTACAGTACAAATGACACTTTATATTTTAGTTACTGGTTTTTCAGATGTGTGAAATGGATGTGAATTGTGTCTCGCTCAAGTGTGTCTCATCAAAAACAGCCTAGAGAGAAACACGTCTGTGAAGATTCTCAGGTCATAGTAAACTGTGGGTGGTAAAAGAGAGCAACTGGACTTGCTTGAAGACGTTTCACCTCTCATCCGAAAGGCTTCTTCAGTTCTGTCTGACTAATAGGGAGTATCCGGGATTTATCCTCTCATGGATGAAAAGCAATCCTAAGGTGTCGTCGAGTCATCCTGTTGGTGTAGGTCAGTGGGAGTCAGGTGTGAACGGCCTCAAGTGGTTCCTCAGGCCAGAACTCTGCTGTCTATCTTCATCGCAACAAAGGACAGTCGTTTCAGGATTGCAACGTACGCATTTTAGCCAGAGAGGATCGTTGGTATGAGCCAGGGTCTCCGCGGATCCTTAAAAAGTCTTAAAAAGTCTTATTTTTAATATGTGTTTTTTAAGGTCTTAAAAAGCATTATATTTCGCTATTTTTTGAGCTATGGTATTAAATTTCACATGGGAGGTATTAAATTTCATCCGGGTAGCCTACGGTAAATGAAAAAAAAAACCATATGTCTGGATTTTTTTTCCGCGCTAACGTTATTTATTCAACCAGCGTCGTTTGTTGTCAAGATGCTGAACAAGTAGCACAAGAGCCGTTGTGTGTCTAGCACTAGTTCTAATAGCGCAGGAACCACGCCACAGGGGGCAGTGTGTTCTTTTATCCATGTAGTAGAACCATTGAGAGTAGAGCAGACGAGGAAGAAGTGGTTGAACTTGAACATGAACGGAGATGGGGAAGTGTAAGTTTAGTAAGAAGTGGCTTGAGGAGCCAAAATACAAAAGTTGGCTAACAACAGCAACTTCAGAATATGAAGCGAGATGTGAGGTATGTCGGAAAGACATCAAGTTAACAACAATGGGCTGTAAAGCCCTTGACGCTCACTCGAAAGGGGAAACGCATATGCGCTATGCTGCTAGTCGGGCAACAACAGTCCCCATGCCAATGTTAGCCTCTACGGTCACAAAAAGTGCAATGCCAGCTTTAGCGTCTCCGGGTCCCAGCACAAGTGCTTTCGCGGCATTCGCCCCAACCGCTACGCTGAAGGCAGAAATACTGTGGGTTCTGCAGACGATTACCTGACACCACTCATACACTTCAAATGAAGGTGTGAGCTTATGTTCTGTTTTGTTAACTGAAGATCAATTTGTTTCCTCACTGTTTATGTTTACAGCAGTACCCTACTATTAAAATATCGAGAAGGCAGCTAATGTTCTGTTTTGTAAACTGAAGATGCACTTATTTATTAAAAAAAATGCTTTGAACTTAACCTAGAGTGTGCTTTTTTTTTTTACTGTACGTATTTGTTCCGCGGTAGTGGTCTTATTTTTTATACTCGGTGGTCTTAAAATGGTCTTAAAAAGTATTATTTTTGCTGGTCAGAAATGTGCAGAGACCCTGATGAGCGAGGAGTTAAAGAAGCCATTGGCGGCACAGTGGTGTAGTGGTTAGCATGGTCGCCTCACAGCAAGAAGGTTCCAGGTTCGAACCCAGCGGCTGGCGAGGGCCTCCCCGTGTCTGCGTGGGTTTCCCCCACAGTCCAAAGACATGCACTTATGTTGACGTGGGGCGGCCTTGGGCTGAGGTGCCCTTGAGCAAGGTACCGAACCCCTGACTGCTCCCCGGGTGCTCTGGTGTGGCTGCCCACTGCTCTGAGTGCGTGTGCATGCACGCGTGTGTTCACTGCTTCAGATGGGTTAAATGCAGAGGATGAATTTCACTGTGCTTGAAGTGTGCATGTGACAAAGGTTTCTTTTCTTTGTCAACCTGGAACGGCCATCACTGAACAGAGGTGGTGGTCTAAGACATCATTTATCAGCCACCTACAATGCAGTCCTTGGCACACTTCCCAGACAACTGAATGCACACCAAAACCCAGGAGGACAGATACCCCTTTTCCACCAAATCAGTTCCAGGGCTGGTCCGGGGCCAGTGCTTAGTTTGGAACCGGGTTTTCTGTTTCCACTGATAAAGAACTGGCTCTGGGGCCAGAAAAACCGGTTCCAGGCTTGGGCCAGAGGAAAGAACTGCTTGTGTCAGCGGGGGGGGGGGGGGGGGGGGGGGTTGTTAAGACCAACAACAATAGCAAGACCACGAAAGGTCACCATTTTTAAATAAGCGACGAGATACACTATATTGCCAAAAGTATTTGCTCACCTGCTTTGACTCACATATGATCTTAAGTGACATCCCATTCCTAATCCACAGGGTTCAATATGACGTCGGTCCACCCTTTGCAGCTAGAACAGCTTCAACTCTTCTGGGAAGGCTGTCCACAAGGTTTAGGAGTGTGTTTATGGGAATTTTTGACCATTCTTCCAGAAGCGCATTTGTGAGGTCACACACTGATGTTGGACGAGAAGGCCTGGCTCTCAGTCTCCGCTCTAATTCATCCCAAAGGTGTTCTATCGGGTTGAGGTCAGGACTCTGTGCAGGCCAGTCAAGTTCATCCACACCAGACTCTGTCATCCATGTCTTTATGGACCTTGCTTTGTGCACAGTCATGTTGGAAAAGGAAGGGGCCAGCTCCAAACTGTAAAAACAGTCTGCATGCCTAGGTGCTTGATTTTATACACCTGTGGCCATGGAAGTGATTGGAACACCTGATTCCAATAATTTGGATGGGTGAGCAAATACTTTTGGCAATATAGTATACACTTACCAGCCTATTCAGTTTTTAGCCATGCTGAATGTAGTTCGTTTGGTCCACAGCAGGCGTCGCTTATCCACGCGATCTTCACGAGACTTGTGCGAGACTTCAAACGTGAAGTGTCAGCGCCGCCATTTTGAAAACTGTTTTCACAGCGGCCAGATCACCATATCATTCCAATTTAGATTCATTTCAAGATTTGCAGCTTCATCAGTGACGGAGCGTCAGTCCTGCACGCTGTGGCACGCGCGCCTCAGGCTGCGCACACACAGAGTGGACTCCAGCACGCGCGCCGTGAACAAGGCGCACCTGAGCTCAATTAAGGAGCTGTGTTTGCATTGCAAAATTATTATAATATGCATTACCAAGCCTTTCTACCCATTGTCTTGATTTCCTGTCCTAGTCTGCATGCCTAGGTGCTTGGTGGCCATGGAAGTTATTGGAACACCTGATTCCGATAATTTGGATGGGTGAGCAAATACTTTTGGCAATACAGTGTATCATGGATGCAGTAAAGCAGCAGTCATCCATTATTATTATTATTGTTCTTCTTCGTGTTGTTGTTGCTTCGATGTTCGCGCCAAGGTTTATGCAAACGCAGCGACGTGGCTCCCCTTAGCACCCCAAGCTATGGAAAAGCAAACTGATTCTCAGCTGGATTCAGAGCATTTTTTAAGGATTTTCCACTAGGAGACCAACTGGTCTGGGCGATACAATCACAGGCCCCAGAGTCCATGCGGCTGCACCTCTGCAGCATATTCTGTGATGCAAAATGGTTCACCAATCACCATACAGACAAACACACTACAGTGACTACACAGCTATCAAGAGCAATTACCAAGCACAAATGTTATGTCAAAGACACTCAAAGTTACGCAGTAATGACATCGGATTCTGACATCAGCCATCTCAGTAACCAAATTTTAGTTTTGTTTTTCTTAACCAACATGATCTTGTGTGTGTATATCTTATAACATAGATCTTCGTTTTCCTTGTTAAATGTATACTTACATGGTACTTGGTTAATTAATTGCGACTGACTGAACCAAATGATAAGGCATACAGTTAGGTCCATATATATTTGGACACTGACACAAATTTTGTTTTTTTACCTGTTTACTGAAACATATTCAGGTTATAGTTATATAATGGACATGGACAAAGTCCAGACTTTCAGCTTTCATTTGAGGGTATCCACATTAAAATTGGATGAAGGGTTTAGGAGTTTCAGCTCCTTAACATGTGCCACCCTGTTTTTAAAGGGACCAAAAGTAATTGGACAATTGACTCAAAGGCTATTTCATGGGCAGGTGTGGGCAATTCCTTCGTTATGTCATTCTCAATTAAGCAGATAAAAGGCCTGGAGTTGATTTGAGGTGTGGTGCTTGCATTTGGAAGATTTTGCTGTGAAGAAAACATGCGGTCAAAGGAGCTCTCCATGCAGGTGAAACAAGCCATCCTTAAGCTGCGAAAACAGAAAAAAACCCATCTGAGAAATTGCTACAATATTAGGAGTGGCAAAATCTACAGTTTGGTACATCCTGAGAAAGAAAGCAAGCACTGGTGAACTCATCAATGCAAAAAGACCTGGACGCCCACAGAAGACAACAGTGGTGGATGATCGCAGAATAATTTCCATGGTGAAGAGAAACCTCTTCACAACAACACTCTCCAGGAGGTAGGCATATCAATATCCAAATCTACCATAAAGAGAAGACTGCATGAAAGTAAATACAGAGGGTTCACTGCACGGTGCAACCACTCATAAGCCTCAAGAATAAAAAGGCTAGATTGGACTTTGCTAAAAAACATCTAAAAAAGCCAGCACAGTTCTGGAAGAACATTCTTTGGACAGATGAAACCAAGATCAACCTCTACCAGAATGATGGAAAGAAAAAAGTATGGTGAAGGCGTGCTACAGCTCATGATCCAAAGCATACCACATCATCTGTAAAACACGGCGGAGGCAGTGTGATGGCTTGGGCATGCATGGCTGCCAGTGGCACTGGGTCACTAGTGTTTATTGATGATGTGACACAGGACAGAAGCAGCCGGATGAATTCTGAGGTATTCAGAGACATACTGTGTGCTCAAATCCAGCCAAATGCAGTCAAACTGATTGGTTGGCGTTTCATAATACAGATGGACAATGACCCAAAACATAAAGCCAAAGCAACCCAGGAGTTTATAAAAGCAAAGAAGTGGAATATTCTTGAATGGCCAAGTCAGTCACCTGATCTCAACCCAATTGAGCATGCATTTCACTTGTTAAAGACTAAACTTCAGACAAAAAGGCCCACGAACAAACAGCAACTGAAAACGGCTGCAGTAAAGGCCTGGCAGAGCATTAAAAAGGAGGAAACACAGCGTCTGGTGATGTCCATGAGCTCAAGACTTCAGGCAGTCATTGCCAACAAAGGGTTTTCAACCAAGTATTAGAAATGAACATTTTATTTACAATTATTTAATTTGTCCAATTACTTTTGAGCCCCTGAAATGAAGGGATTGGGTTTAAAAAATGGTTTAGTTCCTCACGTTTTTATGCAATCATTTTGTTCAACCCACTGAATTAAAGCTGAAAGTCTGAACTTCAACTGTATCTGAATTGTTTTGTTCAAAATTCATTGTGGTAATGTACAGAACCAAAATTAGAAAAATGTTGTCTCTGTCCAAATATTTATGGACCTAACTGTAACTTGGTTTAAAATTTGGTCTCCCAGTGAAGCTGGTTTGGCACTGACTAGGAGACCAAATCTGGCCACTGGGAGACCATTTGGTCTCCCAGTAACTATGTTAAAAAATGCTCTGGCTGGATCGCAAGTTGAACGAGTTGTGAACCAGCCCTGGAACTGATTTGGTGGAAAAGGGGTAAGAGAGAACCAGCAATCCATTGATCACCCCAACGACTCTCACCCGGCCCCCAGTGACCCACACCAACAGGATGACTCGACGACACTTTAGGATTGCTTTTCATCCATGAGAGGATAAATCCCGGATACTCAGACAGAACCGAAGAAGCCTTTCGGATGAGAGGTCTTCAAGAATCTTCAAGCAAGTCCAGTCCTTTCAGCCTAGAGAGAAGAATCATGGTGTTCTGCATGCTCTGCTTAGGGTCGAAGCCACAGGATTATCATGCAGTACCAAATATAGCAGGAGCTGGGGGTGGGACAAGACCAGAAGGAAAGGGTTTAATCGGTTTTTAAGCCACTAACACAGATAATGGCTATGCATGCACAAAAAATGTACTTCTGTTCTCACTCTATTTCTCCCTGAATCCGCTGAGAGTCCTGTTAGGGCTTACAGTGGCGTGGTCGGGTATGTGGTGTATTTACTAGCGCTGCGTCCTTACGAATGACTTTGAAAAACCTCTTAAGGGAAAACGTTTCCTGTTTAATCCAACACTGCGCTGTGTACCGGGCCAGAGACCGCTATACTTACCTCAGGCATAAAGGTTCAAATCATTTCCAAGCGCGCATAGTGCCCACAGGCTCTCACTGCGGAGAGGAGCTACAGGGTTACGGCTACACGCTAAGCGCGCTTTCAGCGTAACTGCGTTCGTGAATACCAAAGCAGCGGCGCATCAGCCGAAAGGTCATCTACGTCACGACTTTAACATAATTCCACAAGTCGTCGAAAATAATGACAGGTTTATAAATAATTACATAAATAAACAAGCAACGTTACATGTCAGAACCTACGGAAGCCGAGAGAGGCCCGTCATATAATCCTTTTTTTTTAATTCACCTTGTTATCCCGAGATAACGACATAATTAATTCAGGACCTTGAGAAAACACCACAACTAATTCGAGATCTCGAGAAAACAAAACCGTTATTCCGAGATAACGACATAATTAATTCAGGATCTCGAGAAAACAACACAACTAATTCGAGATCTCGAGAAAACAAAACCGTTATTTCGAGATAACGACATAATTAATTCAGGATCTCGAGAAAACACCACAACTAATTCGAGATCTCGAGAAAACAAAACCGTTATTCCGAGATAACGACATAATTAATTCAGGATCTCGAGAAAACAACACAACTAATTCGAGATCTCGAGAAAACAAAACCGTTATTTCGAGATAACGACATAATTAATTCAGGATCTCGAGAAAACAACACAACTAATTCGAGATCTCGAGAAAACAAAACCGTTATCCCGAGATAAGGACATAATTAATTCAGGACCTTGAGAAAACAACACAACTAATTCGAGATCTCGAGAAAACAAAACCGTTATTTCGAGATAAGACATAATTAATTCAGGATCTCGAGAAAACAACACAACTAATTCGAGATCTCGAGAAAACAAAACCGTTATTTCGAGATAACGACATAATTAATTCAGGATCTCGAGAAAACACCACAACTAATTCGAGATCTCGAGAAAACAAAACCGTTATCCCGAGATAAGGACATAATTAATTCAGGACCTTGAGAAAACAACACAACTAATTAGAGATCTCGAGAAAACAAAACCGTTATCCCGAGATAACGACATAATTAATTCAGGATCTCGAGAAAACAACACCACTAATTCGAGATCTCGAGAAAAAAGCGTTATTCCGAGATAATGACATAATTAATTCAGGACCTTGAGAAAACACCACAACTAATTCGAGATCTCGAGAAAACAAAACCGTTATTCCGAGATAACGACATAATTAATTCAGGATCTCGAGAAAACAACACAACTAATTCGAGATCTCGAGAAAACAAAACCGTTATTTCGAGATAACGACATAATTAATTCAGGATCTCGAGAAAACAACACAACTAATTCGAGATCTCGAGAAAACAAAACCGTTATTTCGAGATAAGACAATTAATTCAGGATCTCGAGAAAACACCACAACTAATTCGAGATCTCGAGAAAACAAAACCGTTATTTCGAGATAACGACATAATTAATTCAGGATCTCGAGAAAACACCACAACTAATTCGAGATCTCGAGAAAACAAAACTGTTATCCCGAGATAAGGACATAATTAATTCAGGACCTTGAGAAAACAACACCACTAATTCGAGATCTCGAGAAAAAAGCGTTATTCCGAGATAATGACATAATTAATTCAGGATCTCGAGAAAACAACACAACTAATTCGAGATCTCGAGAAAACAAAACCGTTATCCCGAGATAACGACATAATTAATTCAGGATCTCGAGAAAACAACACCACTAATTCGAGATCTCGAGAAAAAAGCGTTATTCCGAGATAATGACATAATTAATTCAGGATCTCGAGAAAACAACACAACTAATTCGAGATCTCGAGAAAACAGAACCGTTATTCCGAGATAACGACATAATTAATTCAGGATCTCGAGAAAACAACACAACTAATTCGAGATCTCGAGAAAACAGAACCGTTATTCCGAGATAACGACATAATTAATTCAGGATCTCGAGAAAACACCACAACTAATTCGAGATCTCGAGAAAACAAAACCGTTATTCCGAGATAACGACATAATTAATTCAGGATCTCGAGAAAACACCACAACTAATTCGAAATCTCCAGAAAACAAAACCGTTATTCCGAGATAACGACATAATTAATTCAGGATCTCGAGAAAACAACACAACTAATTCGAGATCTCGAGAAAACAAAACCATTATTCTGAGATAACGACAATTAATTCAGGATCTCGAGAAAACAACACAACTATTTCGAGATCTCGAGAAAACAACCATTATTCTGAGATAACGACATAATTAATTCAGGATCTCGAGAAAACAACACAACTATTTCGAGATCTCGAGAAAACAAAACCGTTATTTCGAGATAACGACATAATTAATTCAGGATCTCGAGAAAACACCACAACTAATTCGAGATCTTGAGAAAACAAAACCGTTATTCCGAGATAACGACATAATTAATTCAGGATCTCGAGAAAACACCACAACTAATTCGAAATCTCCAGAAAACAAAACCGTTATTCCGAGATAACGACATAATTAATTCAGGATCTCGAGAAAACAACACAACTAATTCGAGATCTCGAGAAAACAGAACCGTTATTCCGAGATAACGACATAATTAATTCACGATCTCGAGAAAACAACACAACTAATTCGAGATCTCGAGAAAACAAACCCATTATTCTGAGATAACGACATAATTAATTCAGGATCTCGAGAAAACAACACAACTAATTCGAGATCTCGAGAAAACAAAACCGTTATTTCGAGATCTCGAGAAAACAAAATTATTTAATGATCTCGAGTAAACAGCTGAGAAATGGTTCATTCAGGTGCGCCAAGAGACTTGTGATATGCTGACTTTGGGGCTATTTCTCATTCTGTATAGACGCAGCTTTGGTCATTAGAATGTCTGGAATAATCGATCACCTAATAAGGCAATATTTTGATCAGGGGTTGACACAGGGAGAGATTGCATTAAGTCTTTTAATAAGGGATCATTTCAAAATTAGTCCGCGGCACCTCCGCAGAAGACTGGCCCCCCTCTCTCTCAAGGCATCGTAAAAAGTCATTTCTGCTCTGTTACATGTCCGCCAATTTCTAAGTCTTCGTTGTCTGACCCACAGGGGGCGCAGCTCTGCTAGAAATCTCAGCTGTTTTCTCGAGATCATAAAATAAATTTTGTTTTTTTCGAGATCACGGAACAATTGTCTTGTTTTCTCGAGATCATGGAATAATTGTTTTGTTTTCTTGAGATCTCGAATTAGTTGTGTTGTTTTCTCGAGATCCTGAATTAATTATGTCGTTATCTCGGGATACTGGGTAAAAATAGCGTACTTTTTTTTTGCTAGACATAGTTTATTATACTTCGTCTTAAAAGCCATTCCACTGAATCGGTGCCATTTCCGTCCCTAGAAAATATGTATAAATGCACATAAAAATGTACTTTAAAATACATTTCCTTATTACCTGCACATTGATCTGATTTCAAATTTAAGCTATATAATTGTAAGGATTAATAAAAACTACCTAAAAACAGAAAAATAGCATGGGTTACCTGTCCCTGCACTCTAACTTTATACTTAACTATGAAATATGATTAAAATCCTTCAGAAACAGTATTTCTTTTGTTGTTGTGTGACTCCATATCCTATCCATGGTTTAAATATTTTTTTCCATAAGAAATCCACAATATCTTAGTTAAAATACATGTTTTAGTCGTGTCCCTGGGTTTTCACTCAGTCCTGTTACCCAAACATATTACCCCGTCTGACAAATTTGGAACATTCCATAAATCACATGCTCAACAGGAAGTTACAGCAGTTGTGTCTTCTGAAGGCCATGGGAAGACCAAAAGTTAGTTCTCTCATTTACTTTTCTGTATATTTGATGATTTTTTAACTTTGACTGATAAGGTCAATGTCAGCATACTGTCCTGTTACTTAAATTATTTCTTAGATGATTTTATTTTAAAAATACAGATTTTTGGTAAATCACTAGAATGTGCTAAGTGTGGTCATGCTATTAGCGATGACGCCATGTGGCTTAATTCCATGTATTAGCTAATCCTAGGCTAAAAACTCAGTCTTGTTACTTTCAGAGTTTTGGTAACAGGACTGAAAAAAAATGCAGCCATCTTTGACTTCCAAACCTTGTAGCGTAGCCTGAGGTTGACCAATACACATTTTGAATAGTTAAATATGTGTTATTATAATCAGTGTTGAAAAGATATAACAAATTAAGTTTAATTTGGGAGTGGTACAACAAGTAAATGGCACCCATTCGGTGGAATGTCTCTGAAGTGCAGAATGAACCACCCCGCGCACACACACAAAACAAGTGTTGCCGGGCAAAACAAACCTCACCCGGCAGCACTTATTTTCAACCTATATGTTGATCATGGTAATATTTCGCTGTCCGGTTATAGTCCTAGGGAAATTCATGGCCTTGAGTTTGACCTTTCAAAGTCATTCAAGGTGCCAAATGAAAGCCCATATGGCACTTCCTATAAGTTGATGGTAAACGTGTCTACCATCATCCATTTTCAAGTTACAGCCCTCTGGAAACCCGTGACCTTGAGTTTGACCTTTCAAGGTCACTTGAGGTCAATGGTCACGGCACCAAATGAAAGCCCATATAGCACTTCCTATAAGTTGATGGTAAACATGTGTCTACCCATCAACCGTTTTCAAGTTACAGCCCTCTGGAAATCCGTGACCTTGATTTTGACCTTTCAGGGTCACTCAAGGTCAAAGATCATGATGCCAAATGAAAGCCCATATGGCACTTCCTATAAGTTGATGAGGGTAAACATCTGTCTACCATCAACCATTTTCAAGTTACAGCCCTCTGGAAACCCATGACCTTGATTTTGACCTTTCAAGGTCAAACATAAATGGCACGAAAGCCCATATGGCACTTCCTATAAGTTGATGATGGTAAACGTGTCTACCATCAACTGTTTTCAAGTTACAGCCCTCTGGAAACCCGTGACCTTGAGTTTGACCTTTTAAGGTCACTCAAGGTCAAAGATCATGGCACCAAATGGAAGCCCATATGGCACTTCCTACAAGTTGATGATGGTAAACGTGTCTACCATCAACCGTTTTCAAGTTACAGCCCTCTGGAAACCTGTGACCTTGAGTTTGACCTTTCAAGGTCACTCAAGGTCAAAGATCATGGCACCAAATGGAAGCCCATACGGCACTTCCTATAAGTTGATGGTAAACATCTGTTTAAACTATGAGAGACACCCCATCGTGTAGCATATCAATGGAAGCAGAATTGAAAGATGAGCATTCTGGAATTGATTCAAAGTAAATATGATGAATATGAAGGAAGATATCGCGAAAAAACCCAGATTTTGACCTTTTTTTTGGTGACCTTGACCGGATGACCCTCAAAATGTTGGAGGTTCTATTTGAGACCAATGCCCATCTATCCTGAAAGTTTCATGAAGATTGGTTCAACCGTTTTCCCATAATGTTGCTAACAAAGAAACCCCACCGAAAACAATACCTCGCCCCCGGTAGACTCCGTTCCCGGCGTGGTTTAAAAAAACAAAAAAAAACACTCCCACACACACAATCACGACACTGATAGCAGTTTGTTGAACATGATAATTTACTAATATTAACAATTATAGTGAAACTAAACAGACTATAGACATATTCACAGTTCATGTTACACTTTAGCTGTCAACATGACAGCATATTAGTTTACAGTTGTCCAACATTCTTCAGCAGCTCCTCCTCAATTCATCATCTAAGAGTAATATTTATTAAAAAAAAAAAGTCATATCTTTTGTGTGTGGTCTATGAAACGACTCCCTCTATGGGCTGCTGAGTTACTCTCACCTTAATCTAGGTAAAGCAGTGCTCAGAACACTCCCACACACTGAAGGAAGAGGACAACATATTTATTTATTAAAAAAAAAAAAAAAAATCAACCATTGCACCAAAAGCATTTTTGCCATGCATTTGCCTGTCAATTCTTGCTATAAAGCATGGCCTTAACCCTCCATTTCACTTTCCTGATAGCTGAAAGTCAGACTGCTTTAGGTTTAGTCATCTGGATCATAAAAGGCATCATTAAAAATCAGTGCGTCATCAAAGACTCAGGTTGCTGGTAGTTAGTAGTGTGCATTGATTAGTAGGACCATGTACGTGTTGCGTTTTGACATTCCTTCTGAGCTTAGTCTTAGGTCCCATTCACACTGGCTGATAGTCTGCTCTCAGTTTCTAGCATCTTCTGTTCCTCTGATGCCATTTCTTGTGATGCAGTGCCTTCTTTGTCCATGTTCCTTAATCCTACCGAAACGCCTTCTGTTCCCTCTGTCAAACTGCTGGTACTAACCTCAATAATAACAATACCTTCTCCTCCCTCTAACTGAAATATGCTCCCCATTTGCCCTGCTCCTGTCCCAGTGACTCCGCCAGGACTCGTAAAACTGCCCCCCGTGTCAGAACTACTGCCCCCACCTTCTATTACTGCAATCATTTGAACGCTTTCCCCGCTGCCTGTGTCCGCATCTATTTTGGCCTCGCTGCCTAATTCAAACACAACTTCCTGTCCACCGAGAGGCATTAAGGTTTGGGAAGGATGGCAAGAAAGACCTAAATCTTCACCCGAGCCTTCAGGAAAGTCAGCATTTGGTGGGACGTCTTCATCACTTGGTGCATCTGTTTGGAAATGAAGAACAAATGCTTTCTCTTCCACCCCGACACCTTCTTCAAACCCTTCCATTCTTTCACTTTCCCTTGCGCCACTCCAATCCTGAAGCAAGTTAAGAGAAACCATCCCAGTCTTCTCCTTGTCTCCATCTCCCTCCATCTCTTCCTCTGACTGAAATCGGAGAACATAGGATTTCTCCCCGCTCGCTTCACTTCCTTCTTCTCCTTGTTCGCTTTCTCCTTCAAAATGTAACACGTATGACCTTTCTCCCTCCACCCCTTCGTTCATTTCCACCTTCACCTCCATTTCGTCTCCTTGCTCCCTCTCCTCAGTCTCCTTCTCAAAACACAGGACAAAGCGCTCCTCTGGTAGTGGCTCTGGAAGTTTCTCCACTTCCTCTGCAGCAGAAGCGTTTTGGTGGTCGCCTGTCAGAATACAGTGGCTGTCTGTTGGGGGTGGAGTTGGGGCCATTGCTGATACAGTGACGGTAGCAGGGCCAGAGGGTGCGTCAGGCACATTATATGAACTCAGTGGTGGCACACATGTTGGAACGTTATGTTCCCGGGACATGGTTGTAGAAGACGCAACAGAAGCAGCAGTTGTGGTTGTTGAAATAGTAGAAGGTACTAATCCTTGAGGAGTCGCTGTGACAGATGCTGTCTGCACCAAGGACCCAGATTTCTGAGTTTTAGCTTTGCGCCCACGCCTGGTTCTAGGGCTCCTGGTGTGGCTAAGCGGTCCTAAAATCGGTCTAGTAATGGCGGTTGTGTTTTGGGGTGGGGCAGTGACGAGGGGAGCACTACTGTTGGTAAAAATAAACCTCTGCTGCGTCTGGAGTGGCTGAAACTGTGATATCTGGGTTTGAGCTGGAGCTAAAGTGGCTATCTGTGGCAGTGCTGGTATGGTTTGCATCAAGGGGAGGGGCTGTGGTGCTGAGGGAGCAGGAAGAGTGTTTGTATTGGATGCTGTTGGAACAAGAATCAGACTTGGCTGGTTCCCACTGGAGGACTGGCACTGAAGAAGCAGGAAGTTCTGGGATGGCAGTTGTTGTGGTGGTGGAGGAGGAGGAGGTGGTGGTGGAGGAGGAGGGGGGGCTTGGACAGGCTGTGTGGGTGTTGGATTGGACAGCGGGATCAGCTGTAGTCCTGTGGGTGTCTGGATCATAAAATAATTTTGTGACGTGTTTGGAGGAATGTCCAAATTTGATGGTGAGAGAATGAGTGTGGAATTCCCTTCACTAGAAAACAGAGAACTGAGCCCTCCTGCTGCATTCATGTTTAGATTCAGAGTAGTAGTTGAGATTTCTGAGGACCCACTACCGTTCTTTGTGGTTTTCCCTGCTTCTTTCGTACATGTAGCCCCTCCACCGCTGCCATGCGTCCGCAGGTGCCGTTGCAGGTAAGAGTGCATGACGAACTCTTTGCCGCAGCGCTGACACTTGTAGTCTTTGCGTGAGGAATGTGTGCGGAGGTGAAGTTGTAGATTGGAGGAGTGTGTGAAACATTTGTGGCACTGCGCGCATTGGAAAGGCCTCTCACCCGAGTGTGTGCGCTCGTGTTGCTTTAGGTTAGAGGTCTGCGAAAATGCCTTGCCGCACACAGAGCAGGCATGTGGTCGCACGCCCGAATGCAATTGGCTGTGCCGCCGCAGACAGCTGGTGTTCTTGAATGATTTGCCACATTCCTGGCACACGTACGGCCGCTCACCAGTGTGCTGCCGCAAGTGGTACTGGTAATGCGAACTCCACTTGAAGGTCAAAGGGCAGTAGGGACACTGGAAGGCTCGTACTCCTGTGTGCACCTGTGCACGCACACAAAACAGAGAAGCTGCTGAATTTGGATTTGCGTTTTAAATTATTAAAAATACAGTAAGCAGGTGAAAGAAAAGCATGACCTGCACTGAGGTTTGTCATGTAAAATCAGCAAAATGACGACGTATTTTATTAACAGATACTAACATGAATACCATTTCTAAATCAAAAGTGTGAATGAAGCTCAAAGAAATGTACATCCTGCCATATTGTGGTCTGAATGTCTTTACCTGCTTTGTCAACGTAATCATTTGGCGTAAAAAGCATGGCAGTTTTTACCCGTTGATGTATGGACAGTAGAGATGATCTCTTAAAGCTTTTTCCACACTCTGTGCAGCGGTACGGTCTCTCTCCCGTATGGTCTCTCATGTGGTATCGCAAACCTGAAGAACCCTTAAAGGACTTCCCACATTCTAAGCACCGATACGGCCTCTCTGTACACAAAAAAAAAAAGAAAAAAAAAAAAAGGGCGACATTGCGAAATATCAGAAATTATGACTCAGGGAATTACTTACAGTCAGGATAAAACCCATCTTTAACCCAAAGGAAAAATTTTGCCTTGATGTTATGCCCAGGTCAGACGGCAGGCTGCAACTAGTTTTCAACTACTTGCGTCTACAACCCCGATTCCAAAAAAGTTGGGACAAAGTACAAATTGTAAATAAAAACGGAATGCAATGATGTGGAAGTTTCAAAATTCCATATTTTATTCAGAATAGAACATAGATGACATATCAAATGTTTAAACTGAGAAAATGTATCATTTAAAGAGAAAAATTAGGTGATTTTAAATTTCATGACAACAACACATCTCAAAAAAGTTGGGACAAGGCCATGTTTCCCACTGTGAGACATCCCCTTTTCTCTTTACAACAGTCTGTAAACGTCTGGGGACTGAGGAGACAAGTTGCTCAAGTTTAGGGATAGGAATGTTAACCCATTCTTGTCTAATGTAGGATTCTAGTTGCTCAGCTGTCTTAGGTCTTTTTTGTCGTATCTTCCGTTTTATGATGCGCCAAATGTTTTCTATGGGTGAAAGATCTGGACTGCAGGCTGGCCAGTTCAGTACCTGGACCCTTCTTCTACACAGCCATGATGCTGTAATTGATCCAGTATGTGGTTTGGCATTGTCATGTTGGAAAATGCAAGGTCTTCCCTGAAAGAGACGTCGTCTGGATGGGAGCATATGTTGCTCTAGAACCTGGATATACCTTTCAGCATTGATGGTGTCTTTCCAGATGTGTAAGCTGCCCATGCCACACGCACTAATGCAACCCCATACCATCAGAGATGCAGGCTTCTGAACTAAGCGCTGATAACAACTTGGGTCGTCCTTCTCCTCTTTAGTCCGAATGACACGGTGTCCCTGATTTCCATAAAGAACTTCAAATTTTGATTCGTTTGACCACAGAACAGTTTTCCACTTTGCCACAGTCCATTTTAAATGAGCCTTGGCCCAGAGAAGATGTCTGCGCTTCTGGATCATGTTTAGATACGGCTTCTTCTTTGAACTATAGAGTTTTAGCTGGCAACGGCGGCTGGCACGGTGAATTGTGTTCACAGATAATGTTCTCTGGAAATATTCCTGAGCCCATTTTGTGATTTCCAATACAGAAGCATGCCTGCATGTGATGCACTGTAGATGATATGTTCAAACTCTTTGCAATTTTACACTGTCGAACTCCTTTCTGATATTGCTCCACTATTTGTCGGCGCAGAATTAGGGGGATTGGTGATCCTCTTCCCATCTTTACTTCTGAGAGCCGCTGCCACTCCAAGATGCTCTTTTTATACCCAGTCATGTTAATGACCTATTGCCAATTGACCTAATGAGTTGCAATTTGGTCCTCCAGCTGTCCCTTTTTTGTACCTTTAACTTTTCCAGCCTCTTATTGCCCCTGTCCCAACTTTTTTGAGATGTGTTGCTGTCATGAAATTTCAAATGAGCCAATATTTGGCATGAAATTTCAAAATGTCTCACTTTCAACATTTGATATGTTGTCTATGTTCTATTGTGAATACAATATCAGTTTTTGAGATTTGTAAATTATTGCATTCCGTTTTTATTTAACGGAACAAAATCGCAGGTAGACGCAAGACGACGCAGATAATGGCAGTGTTGCAGAGGGTCTTTAATAGAAGCAGGTGGATCACGATCTGTTCGCATTTCAGCTGCGATTCACTTCCAATCGGTGCAAACAGCAAGTTGACGCATGTAGAGGCAGGTGGTTGTGCAACGCTTGAGCGACCAATTGCAGGTTGAAGCAGTTTGGAGTGTGTGGAGAAGAAAAGAGGAAGACAAAAACGCACGTTCACACGAACTCTGCGACTTTCACAATACTCATAGTTTATTAACTAACTTCAGCAAAATTCTCAGACTTAATTTCCCCAGTGTTAAGCAAAAAAGTGTTAAAGCTGAAATGACACTGTAAAAAGCTGATTTAAGTTTAGGAAGTGTTAAACACTGCAGAGATTGGGACAAAATAAACACCAGCATAGTAATTTAACACTATTAAATTTGCTGTGTAAACTTCAACCTTACCATGCCCGGTTGAACGGCTCCATCTCATCATACGTGAACAAAATAGAGGTCACACATTCCCTAAACGTTACTCTTGAGTTGAGGAGCGAAAAGAAAAGGAGCTTGTTAACACACACACACCCATTTCCAGCAAGGTGCACGGCTCAACTAACAGAAAACACGAGCGTGAGCTGAGGACGCCGCTTCTTAAAAGACACATTTCACAATTTTGACTCTTACAACGTCGGAACACAACGAAGGATTTGGCGCAAAACGCCTGCGTCCACCGCCACCCGACCGATCGCAGGCCGCAGCATGCGTCTTTCTGCCGTCTGACCTGGGCATTACATAACCAAAATAGAATCAACCTGCCAACTTAGATGGATGTTGCAACTTATTTTCTGCTAGTAAACAAAACATGATGAATGTCCTGGTAGCATTTAATAGTTTCCCAAGTCCTTTTCACGGATTCTGAAGAATGAAGGAAATCAGCATTGACATCTTTTGAGAACTCAATAAAGCTCACCGTTATTTGCAGCAGAGCCCTTGCTCCCGCCTCCTCTCCTTCCTGCCTTCCCTGATGCCCTGTTGTTTGGTTTCACAGTTTGCTTCTCTCCCTCTTCTGTAACGGCAATGAGGCTGACATGAATCTCCCTTTCTCCTTCCTCCCCCTCTCTCTTGGCAGAGGATGAGGAAGACAGGGGCAGCGAGAGGGACAGTGAAGGAGGGCAGACTATCTCGGCCTCTGCCTCGGCCAGCAGTCTCTGCTCCTCAGTGTGTGAGAGCTGGTGGGTAAGAAGAGACGAGAGCAGGGGGAAGGAGCGGTCGCACACAGAACAGCTGAACTGAGATCTGGACTGGGACAGCGCCAGAGGGTGCACCTGGTTGAAGTACAATCGACAGAAAATTTCACATATAACAATCGTATTTCTATCTACAGTGTTGCTTGAAAGTTTGTGAACCCTTTAGAATTTTCTATATTTCTGCATAAATATGACCTAAAACATCATCAGATTTTCACACAAGTCCTAAAAGTAGATAAAGAGAACCCAGTTAAACAAATGAGACAAAATATTATATTTGGTCATTTATTTATTGAGGAAAATGATCCAATATTACATATCTGTGAGTGGCAAAAATATGTGAACCTCTAGGAAGGTGAAATTAGAGTCAGGTGTTTTCACTCAATGGGATGACAATCAGGTGTGAGTGGGCACCCTGTTTTATTTAAAGAACAGGGATCTATCAAAGTCTGAGCTTCACAACATGTTTGTGGAAGTGCATCATGGCACGAACAAAGGAGATTTCTGAGGACCTCAGAAAAAGCGTTGTTGATGCTCATCAGGCTGGAAAAGGTTACAAAACCATCTCTAAAGAGTTTGGACTCCACCAATCCACAGTCAGATTGTGTACAAATGGAGGAAATTCAAGACCATTGTTACCCTCCCCAGGAGTGGTCGACCAACAAAGATCACTCCGAGAGCAAGGCGTGTAATAGTCGACGAGGTCACAAAGGACCCTAGGATAACTTCTAAGCAACTGAAGGCCTCTCTCACATTGGCTAATGTTAATGTTCACAAGTCCACCATCAGGAGAACACTGAACAACAAGGGTGTGCATGGCAGGGTTGCAAGGAGAAAGCCACTGCTCTCCAAAAAGAACATTGCTGCTCGTCTGCAGTTTGCTAAAGATCACGTGGACAAGCCAGAAGGCTATTGGAAAAATGTTTTGTGGATGGATGAGACCAAAATAGAACTTTTTGGTTTAAAATGAGAAGCGCTATGTTTGGAGAAAGGAAAACACTGCATTCCAGCATAAGAACCTTATCCCATCTGTGAAACATGGTGGTGGTAGTATCATGGATTGGGCCTGTTTTGCTGCATCTGGGCCAGGACGGCTTGCTATCATTGATGGAACAATGAATTCTGAATTATACCAGCGAATCCTAAAGGAAAATGTCAGGACATCTGTCCATGAACTGAATCTCAAGAGAAGGTGGGTCATGCAGCAAGACAACGACCCTAAGCACACAAGTCATTCTACCAAAGAATGGTTAGGCCACACCAATTCAACTAGTTGGTTCTCGGAATCGCCGCTTGAAGAAAATGCAAAATGGAAAAAAAATAAATAAAATCGAACTCAAACTCCCGCCAACAGAAAAGGTCATGTGACATCGAAAACCAATCAAATCGCCCCTTTCACTTTCGATAAAGACTTGTGGAAGAAACATGCCTGTGGAGGGGAATCCTGCAAAGCCTGTGTTTGAGATTGTTAGGATATTCAGCGAACAGAAGCATAAAATCTTTGACAGGTGTGTTGAAATTCTGTTTACTGGTCTGCCTGTATTGTTTGGTCTATTTCCACCGCTAATTTTACCATCAGAGCATTTTTTAAATTTTATTTTTATTTCGCCTGCTCGCTTCATACTTTTCCTGAAAAAATCCGAGAACCAACTAATTAAATTGGTTTGGCCTTAAAGAAGAAGAAAGTTAATGTTTTGGAATGGCCAAGTCAAAGTCCTGACCTTAATCCAATGGAAATGTTGTGGAAGGACCTGAAGCGAGCAGTTCATGTGAGGAAACCCACCAACATCCCAGAGTTGAAGCTGTTCTGTACGGGCTAAAATTCCTCCAAGCCGGTGTGCAGGACTGATCAACAGTTACCGGAAATATTTAGTTGCAGTTATTGCTGCACAAGGGGGTCACACCAGATACTGAAAGCAAAGGTTCACATACTTTTGCCACTCACAGATATGTAACATTGGATCATTTCCCTCAAATAAATAAATGGCCAAGTATAATATTTTTGTCTCATTTGTTTAACTGGGTTCTCTTTATCTACTTTTAGGACTTGTGTGAAAATCTGATGATGTTTTAGGTCATATTTATGCAGAAATATAGAAAATTCTAAAGGGTTCACAAACTTTCAAGCACCACTGTATTCTTGCAGTTTCCTCCCCTTAGTATTGTAAGATCCTCTCATTCAAGATTTGTCCTCCATATCATTTAATATCACTCACCTGTGCTATGTGTCTGCTCATCGAGCTGCTGTTCTTGAAGCTTTTCCCGCAGTAGGCACACTCCGACAATGCAGCCACAGTCGTGTCCACTATGGATGTAGTGTCATCTGAGGGAATCTGGGCCACGGAGTTGGTGAAGCTCTGCAGCAAGTCATACTGAACCTGACCCGATCCATCCCCGATCCCACCCAATCCAAGTAGTTCTGTCCCCTGCCCACTCTCAGACACTGTCGTGGTTTCCACCACCTCCTCAAAGTCCGCCAACAAGGGGGCCATCCCAACCAATGAAACCCCACCTCCCTGAGCCTCCATACCATCACCTCTGATGTCTTCGCCCCCATCCCCTGCCCCCAGGCTGTGCAGATGCAAGGCTTGATGTTCTTCCAGGTGTGTTTGGGTTCCGAATGTCTCGTTGCAGCTGCCGCAGCTGTACAGCAACACGTTAGCACCCGTTTCTGTAGACTGCTCCATATTCACCTGTACATGCTCTGAGCCTGTTGCTGTCAGGACGTTCTGACCGCCTTCAGCTGAGGCCGATGTACAAGATGAGGGCACGTGGTGAGATAGGAAGACCTGACTAGTTCCCCCCTCCTGCCCACCTACAAGGCCCACCATGTCCGATATTGTCATTTCGACTGCCTTTAAATCGTCTGAAGTCGCCCCCTCGAGCACCACCTCCACATTCGTCTGTGACCCTCCCTTTCCTGTCTTCCCCCCACCCTGAGCCTTGACCTCGGTGTGGGAGTTGCGATGAAGTGCCAGGTTGGAGGAGTGTGTGAAGCTGCGACCACACTCCCCACACATGTATGGCCTCTCGCCCGTATGTATGCGCATATGTTGCCTTAGGTTGGTTGACTGGCTGAAAGCCTTGTTGCACACCATACAGACATAAGGCTTGACACCCAAATGCACGTTCTTGTGCCTACGCAGGCTGCTGGAGTTCTTGAAGGCTTTGGGACATCGGTCACATGGATAAGGGCATTCGCCGGTGTGTTGGCGGAGGTGATATTGGTAGTGAGAGCTCCACTTGAAGGTGAGAGGACAGTAGGGACACTGGAAGGTACGCAAACCTGTATGCACACTGCGATGAACCTAAATTTGAAAATAAAATTCACAGAAAGTAAACAGTAAATTCATGGTTCAAAATGCATTTACAGTTATGGTCAGAAGTTTACATACAGTAACATGAATGTCATCTTGGATATGGATGTCATGGCAATATTTTGGCTTTCAGTAATTTCTTTGAACTGTTCTTTTTCTGTGGCAGAATGATTGTACAGCATATATCTTTAATTTAAAAAAACCCCACTAAAATTTGGTGCACAAGTTTTAATTTTCTTTGGATTTTCTGAAATCAACACAGGGTCAAAATTATACACACAGGGTCAAACATTTACACATGCTCACTTAGATTATTATGTCAGAGGTGCTGAAACTTCCAAAACGTCTCTTATCTTGCCAAAGCCGAGGTCTCTTAACTTCCGGTTAGTGATCATGATTGACTACAGTTGGTAGCTTCTCTGTGCCTTCATAAAAAGGGTTTGTTTACAGCACTCATTAGATTGACCAACACACAATATAATGGGAAAGTCCAAGGAGCTCAGTGCAGATCTGAGAAAGAGGATCACAGATGTACACAACCCTGGAATGTCTCTTGGAGCCATTTCTAAACAACTGCAAATTCCAAGATCAGTTCAAACAATTGTATGCAAGTTATTGTGAGGTGTAGTCACTTTGCCAAGCCACTTTGCTTCAAGAAAACCCAAACTGTCATCCTCGACTGAAAGGAAATTGGCTTGGATGGTCAGGAACAACCTGGGAACCACCATGGCACAGCCCTGCCATGAACTGGAAGCTGATGGATCACTGTCTACAGTTCAGTGAGTTTTATATCGCCATGGACCAAGAGGCTGCTATCCAAGAAATAACCCCCTGCTCCAAAACTGACACCTTCAAGCTTAACTAAAGTTTGAAGCTGACCACATGGACAAAGAAAAAAAAGCCTTCTGGAGGAGAGCTGTGTGGTGAGATGAGACAAAGATTGAGTTGTTTGGCCACAATGACCACCATGTACAGAGGGACACTGTACCAGCTGGTGGTGGTGGTGGTAGCAGCATCATGCTCTGGGGCTGTTTTACTGCCAGTGGAACTGGTTCATTGCACAAAGTGGATGGAATAATGAAGGAGGAGGACTACCTCAGAATTCTTCAGCATAAACCATCAGAAACTTGAACACGACTTGGGACTTATAACAGGACAATGAATCCAAACATGCATCAGAGCTGGTTGTGGAGGATAAAGCAGGCTAACATTAAGCTTAAAACAAATCCTGACTTCAACCCTATTGAAAACATATGGACTGTGCTTATAAGTCAAGTCCATGCCGGGGGGGGGGGATTTAATTGAATTCTACCAATTCTACCATGAAGAGTCGTGAAATATCCAACCAGAATTCTGCCAGAAGCTTGTTCATGGTAAACAAAAATGTTTGGTCAAGGTGAATCTTGTGAAGAGACATTTTACCCAAATATGAGGTGTGCTGTATGTATATTTTTTTGACCCTGTATGTATAATTTTGATCCTGTGTTGATTTCAGAAAACCCAAAGAAAATTAAAACTTGCGCACCAAATTCTAGTGGGTTTTTTTTTTTTAAATTAAAAGCTGTACAATCATTCTGCCACAGAAAAAGAACAGTTCAAAGAAATTACTGAAAGCCCAAATATTGCCATGATATGAATGTCACTGTATGTAAACTTCTGACCACAACTGTATTCACATGCATATAGTAGGTCTAGTATGTTTCAATTGTGAAATCTTGAACGAGACCCTGCTGGCCCTGATGCTGGCAGGTAGTGCTCACCTGGAGGAGAGATGAGCGCTTAAACGCTTTACCACAATCCTCACATTTATAAGGCTTCTCTCCTGAATGAGACCTAGAATAAAGGGTATAAAAATCTTCTTAGAAATCTAATTCATCCGGTTGCGCATTGTTAATTTTTGCAGTCTTTAGAGCAGAGCGCCTGTTTCACTCCGAGATGCATTAAAAAAAAAAAACACGTTATACCAACATGATTTTGGAAGAACAGGAATCACATTGATTCAATATTCAGATCTGTAAAGCGAACCATTTAACATCTTACCTCTGGTGATAAAGCAGAGCAGATGAGCCTTTGAAAGCCTTGGGACACAGGTTACAGCGATACGGCCTCTCGTTGTTATGGCTACGCTGATGATGTGCCAACCTGGAAGACCACTTAAAACTCTTCCCGCAATCTAGACACTGAAAGGGGTGTTCAGGATTTTGGGAGCCCATCGTCCCTGGAGACGTCGACGATGTCACCATCTCGACTCCCGTAAGCACGACGGTTTCTGTCCCTTTCTCTTCTTCTCCACCTTTCTCTTCATCGTTATCCTCCTCTTCCACTGAGGGAAGAAGCGATGGAAATGGAGAGAGGGACGAGGGAGTCTGGCTTGGAAGAAGCTCTGTTTGGACTACCAGGCTAGCAACAGAGTTGGCCATTGTACCCTATGAGCAGAGGAGGATGCTCTGGGTTGCAGTGCAGATTACTAGTCTTGTGGATCCTCCCAATTTACAGCAGCCATTGCAGATGTTTTGTGGAGCGCTGTTGATGATGATGTATAGCCGAGCCTGGAATGAGTGCTGTAACTTCTTCACTTCAACTGCCAGAACAGTACAGATAAGCAGAACACGAAATGAGCTAGTCATATGAATACATGTTTCACCCAAATACAACGTGTGGCTTTTCACAGCAAAGTTATTTTTAACAATCTTAAAAAAAAACAAAGTCACATGATTTAAATACCAACACTATGGACGTGGCATTCTAACCTGTGCTTTAGCAGATTTTCACATAAGGAATACTTTCCAAAAGTCTTAGGCACCCTACTTTTTTTTAGTACAAACTTTGTTATAGATTTCCATTTTATGACTTCTAAATTATCAGTTCAGGGGGTGGAACGGTGGTGTAGTGGTTAGCACTGTCTCCTCACAGCAAGAAGGTACTGAGTTCGAGCCCAGTGGCCGACGGGGGCCTTTCTGTGTGGAGTTTGCATGTTCTCCTTGTGTCTGCATGGGTTTCCTTCGGGTGCTCCAGTTTCCCCCACAGTCCAAAGACATGCAGTTAGGCTAATTAGCTACTAGAGGTGTGACGATTAATCGATCCCTGATCTATCGATCCATTTCAATCCACGATTCAAAAATCGATTAAAATTTAATGAATCACGATTCACTAACAATACCTTATTTCATCCTGATAACCCGAGATGCACAACAAATTTTGACAAACGGCATAATTTCGATATTAAAAATTCCATTCGGTATCTGGAGCTGTATGTGGGCGCAGCCATGTTTTTGGTTACTACAGCAATCTCGCGAGATCACACGCTGCTTTGTGAACAACGTGGTGGCCGACTAGGAATTCCTGAAGCCACCGGCTTCTAAAAGCCCAGTTTGGCGGCATTTCTTACAATCTCTGCCTTATGTACTCTCTGGACAATGAATGTTGTGTCTCAAGAGGTGGTATTCACTTTAATACAAGTGACTGTATTTTTGTGTTTTAAAAGATTGAGACAAAAGTCATGAAGTTTTCATTGCTTTTTGTGGCTACTGCCTCATCAAAGTGAAGCGAGGCAGTAGCCATGAGGTCATCGTGTTGTACGAATGAGTGGAACAATAGCAAAACTTCGTAACCAATCAGCACTTATCCTGATCAAGTTTGATTACCCGTTCGACTTCTTGATAAACTTCGGGACCAGTCATAACCAGAAACGAAATAAGAGAAACCTCGTTATAACTTCGGAGTATCGGAAGATAATCGGCAGATAAAAAGATAAATGAAATTCACCTCGTGGTTCACCAAGGCTACGGATTCGATATCAAGTAAGTGGTGTTTATTTTAAGAAAATTTACCTTTTGATTATCACAGCTTTTGTTTGGTCCTTCTGAAAGGGCAAATGAAAGCTTTTTTTTTTTAGCTTTTTGGCAGATATATCGAGAAGCCGATATCAAACTTCTGCTAGCTGCTTTAAATTTTACACTTTAGAGTCTTTACACTACACTTGTGAAACAAAATGTGCTCATTAATACTAAACAATACTTCTAAGACAATTCATGAACAAGTGCTTTCTTACCATTTTGAAAATAGATCTAGTTCACAGCACTGTATTTTGAACAAAACACAGCAGACAAAATTGGTAATCAAAATACTACAAGCCCTGATGCTGCTCACAGCTCGATGATGCTTGCAAGAGAGGAGGCGAGTAGAACTGATAACATGTATATGCGCTATACAGGGCTTAAAATTTGCGGTGGTCTGGTCACGCGAGGCGACTTAATTTGTCATTTGGCGGGTGATTCCTGTCACTAGGCAGCCCGGCTGGCTAGTTGAAAATAAAAAATATATATGAAGCGAAGATTCAGACTAGGGCTGTGCAATATATCGAATATACTCAATATATCTCCGAAAATTCTGTGTGAGATACATAAAATTATTATATCATAACTATTGAGTATTTTATGGTCATCTGCTGACTTGTGTTTGTTTCGTGTTTGTTGCGTTTGTTTAAAACATTTTCCGGTGGTTTTCTCCCTGTCCCTCAGGCAGTAACGTGAGAGGCTGCCTAAGGGGAAAAAAAAAACAAAAAACAATAACATCACACACTCGCCAACCAATCCCGGGCGACATCTCTGTGCTGAAAGGAACTTGCAGAAAGATTTTCTAGTTTCGGTTTACAGCGCTGACTCAGTTTGTGCAATCGCTGGTGTTGCACAGGCTACCGTGTAAGCTCTGTCAATTTCAGCGACAAATTAAAAATGGAAGCGGACGAACTGGTTCCTAAAAGAACTAGTAAGGGGTCAGTCATCTGGCATTTTTTTGGATTATATTATGGTGCTCTGTGTTGTTCTCATTTATGTATTTAACAACAGTATCAAAATACTCAGGTCTTGAAATAAATGCACATTAGTCATGAACAATGGTAACTACTCTCTTTTGTGTTATTTTTGACAGAAGTAAAATTCATACATGAACAAATTTTGGTGAGTTGATTTTCTGTTTGGCGAGTTACTTTGGAAGGTAACTAGTCCGGCTGGCTGGTGAAAAAAATATATGAATTTCGAGCCCTGCTATATATACACACTACCGTTCAAAAGTTTGGGGTCACCCAGACAATTTTGTGTTTTCCATGAAAAGTCACACTTTTATTTACCACCATAAGTTGTAAAATGAATAGAAAATATAGTCGAGACATTTTTCTGGCCATTTTGAGCATTTAATCGACCCCACAAATGTGATGCTCCAGAAACTCAATCTGCTCAAAGGAAGGTCAGTTTTATAGCTTCTCTAAAGAGCTCAACTGTTTTCAGCTGTGCTAACATGATTGTACAAGGGTTTTCTAATCATCCATTAGCCTTCTGAGGCAATGAGCAAACACATTGTACCATTAGAACACTGGAGTGAGAGTTGCTGGAAATGGGCCTCTATACACCTATGGAGATATTGCACCAAAAACCAGACATTTGCAGCTAGAATAGTCATTTAGCACATTAGCAATGTATAGAGTGGATTTCTGATTAGTTTAAAGTGATCTTCATTGAAAAGAACAGTGCTTTTCTTTCAAAAATAAGGACATTTCAAAGTGACCCCAAACTTCTGAACGGTAGTGTATACTGTATGGACATGGGATCAGAAAACAATTTTATTTACAAGCAGTAGCCACATGTACCCATAGGGTACCTTTTTTGTTGTTGTTGTTGTTTCTTAGTGTTTTGAAAATTAAAATGTGCCAAAAATGACTGAACTGTGATACATTCATCGTTACATTCAAAGTCAATGGAGTGACTGGAGTCTGAATAAAGACTACAAAGGCAACGCTACTTGTTTTTTTTTTTCCTCTACATTTCTAGGCTGACAGTTAAACAGAATATCGACAATGATTTGCATCAGTTATAAAATAGAGGAGCCCTGTGATGACCTGGCAACTTGTCCAGGGTGTACCCCGCCTTTCGCCCGTAGTCAGCTGGGATAGGCTCCAGCTTGCCTGCGACCCTGTAGAACAGGATAAAGCAGCTAGAGATAATGAGATGAGATAAAATAGAGGACAAAAAAAATGTGAATTGTGATTCGAATCAAATCATGAAAAACTGAATAGTCACAGCTCTATTTTTCAGGCAACTCTAAATTGCCCATAGGTGTGAATGGTTGTTTCCCAAGCCCAGAAATGGGAGGGTTGCGACAGGAAGGGCATCTGGTATAAAACTGTTCTCCAATTAATATGATATGTGGATCAGTAGGGTCCATATGGACCCCGACCTGGCAACGTGCTGGACAAGGAGGATGAAGAAGAAAATCATCAGTTCAGTACAAACACATTTTAGATTTCCAAACATTAATTTTCAAGTACAACATTAAATGTTAAAGAAAAATGTCTGGATGTCAGTAAAGACAAAAAAAAAAAAATCATGAAGGCTGCGCGAATAAGACGCAAGTATGACAAAGTGTCCAGAAGAACCGTGACAGGTTCTTCTCAGTAAAACTTACAACTCATTTCCTTATAAAACTGCCCTAATTGTACCTGAGACTACTGTTTTTAAGCAAAGGATCATCACATCAAATATCGACTTTGTTTCATTGAATACTGTTTACTGTTCTTTAACCCTTTGAGGTCGAGAGCTTCGCTGGCAAAGCTCGGCAGGTTTAGAATGAGTAGGTCATGTATTTAGATAAATATGTTCACAAGTTTTTTTTAAATATACAAGCATGATAAACATATTGGCAGAAACTTTATACTTTCCTATGTGCCCACTGCCAAATAATATTATAGTTTTTAAAATGACCTAAATTAGATGAAACATAAAACTTGTCACCTTACTCAGTCACACCGGAGTTGGAGCGCTAAGCGCCCACTTACGCATTCATAAAAGACTAAATCACATGGTAACGGCATGATAATCACTTTCACTCTTTCAGTTTTGATTGGTTTCTTTTTCACCATGGGAACGCCCACCATAAACAAGATAAAATCTGTCAGACATAGTTTGGGCTATTTGGAGGTAAAACTTGTTGCGAGATGGCATGCGAATTTTATACGCTTTGGATGATTCAGGACAGTGAATCAATTCATGATTCATTTCACGATTCAGGACAGCAATTCAATTTCAGGACAGCAAATCAATTCATGATTCAGGACAGCGATTCAATTCAATCTTGAGAAGTGCAACACTGATGATGAACGGTTGCCTTTTTTTTTTTTTTTTACTTCGACTCAATCCAGCCAAAGATCAACTCGAGTAAGTGTAAATATTTCTTCTATTTCTTATGAGCAGAACAGTTGATGTGTGTGCACTGTAGTGCATCCATCCATTATCCGTAGCCGCTTATCCTGTGTGTGTGTGTGTGTGTGTGTGTGTGTGTGTGTGTGGGGGGGGGGGGGGTCGTAGGCAAGCTGGAGCCTATCCCAGCTGACTATGGGCGAGAGGCGGGGTACACCCTGGACAAGTCACCAGATCATCGCAGGGCTGACACATATGCCCCTTTTCCACCAAAGCAGTTCCAGGGCTGGTTCGGGGCCAGTGCTTAGTTTGGAACCGGGTTTTCTGTTTCCACTGACAAAGAACTGGTTCTGGGGCCAGAAAAACCGGTTCTAGGCTAGCACCAACTCTCTGCTGGGCCAGAGGAAAGAACCGCTTACGTCAGCGGGGGGCGGAGTTGTTAAGACCAACAGCAATAAGACCGCGAAAGATCGCCATTTTTAAGCGCCGAGAAGCAGCAGCTGTACAAACGCGAAGTCATCCATTATTATTATTGTTGTTGTTGTTTCTGCTGCTGCTTCTTCCGCGTTGTTTTTGCTTCGATATTCGCGCCAAGGTTTAAGCAAACGTAGCGACGTAACTGACGTATACAGCAACGTAATGACGTGGCTTCTCTAAGCACCGCGAGCTATGGAAAAGCAAACTGGTTCTCAGCTGGCTCGCAAGTTGAACGAGTTGTGAACCAGCACCAGCCCCGAACCAGCCCTGGAACTGATTTGGTGGAAAAGGGGTAGCAGAGACTAACAACCATTCACACCTACGGTCAATTTAGAGCCACCAATTAGCCTAACCTGCATGTCTTTGGACTGTGGGGGAAACCGGAGCACCCGAAGGAAACCCACACAGACACAGGGAGAACATGCAAACTCCACACAGAAAGGTCCTGGAACCCAGGACCTTCTTGCTGTGAGGTGACAGTGCTGACCACTACACCACCATGTTGCCCACTGTAGTGCATGCACAGGAAAAATGACTGAGCAATTCTTTCCAGAATTAAAAGTATTTTCCTAAAAATAGTTAATTTTGCTCGATTTTGAGTTTAGAGAGTAAAATTTGGAGTTGGAGCAAAATTACAAAGTAATTGTGTAACAGAGTTGGTTGTGGCTCTGAACTGAGTAAAATGGTACAAGAGTTAATTTCAAGACACACTGAATAGAGTCAAATAGCAGATAAATGAAACTGTTTTAGAACTATGTTGGAATGTGTGAAAAAACATGACCTTACCCATCATGACTTGACCTGATAGGATTAAGAGATGGCAGTGGGAGTGGTTTTCATTCTTCTCATTGAATGGAATGGAATTTTTTACGCTCCTCACTGAATACCTCTCCCACTCACAACCCTTTATCCCAAAACAATAAGACATACTTTTTTTTTTTTTGATGGCCAGTTAATTGTCCAAATCAGTGGAGCAGATTTAAGTTTTGGTGCTTGATCCATTCCTAAGACTGTACAGAATCACCTCAAGTGACCAAAACAGTTCGTCACAATGGGTAAGGTCATGTTTTTTTTTTTCTTCACACAATCCAACATGGTTCTAAAACTGCTTTTTACAACATCTTTATTTAGCTAATTTTTTTTTTTTTAAGTACAAGCATGACATTCATACTACATGGATATTATTATAGCTGAACTTGTCAAGTCAAGTTTATTTGTATAGCACTTTTAACAATAAACATTGTCGCAAAGCAGCTTTACAGAATTTGAATGACTTAAAATATGAGCTAATTTTATCCCTCATCTATCCCTAATGAGCAAACCTGTGGCAATGGTGGCAAGGGAAAACTCCCTCAGACGACATGAGGAAGAAACCTCGAGAGGAACCAGACTCAAAAGGGAACCCATCCTCATTTGGGCAACAATCAGACAACATGACTATAACATTAACAGTTTTAACATGAAGTCAGTTTCGCTGATGTTATAACTCATCATTGATGGAAACTTGAGTGCAAAACTGTTCATGACAACTGCAGTCCTAAAGTTTGCAAACTTGTGCTGAATAAAAAAAAAAAGTTATACGACTTTGAAAATACTGCTTTGTTTAGTTATGCTACAATGACCTGCATAGCGCTTGTATTGTTTCTGCCTACCGCTAGCAGCCTGCAGTGGCTACTCATGCGTCGCGTTTTGATCTTTGCTTTCTACGTTATTGATTCCCGTGCGGATTTTCCCAGTACACAAATACTGATGACGTAGTCAGTATTCTCAATAACCTCGTGTTTCTCGAATTTTGCGATGTGACAACGGGAAGTGGAAAAAAATTGTTTATGAAGTAGACCCTCATCTTCCAACTTCTGCTACCATCAATGGTGAGTAGGTTGTATTTTCTAAACATATAGAAGTGATAGCTTAAGTATTTTTCTTGATTACTGCCAAGTTTCATCGTAATCAAAAGACTAGCACATTGGTTTTGCTAATGTTAGAAAACTGTGTCTCCAAGTGCTGCCAGCGGACGGGCAGCCATATGGCATGCCGTAATTGTCTTTAAAGATGTTAATTACCATGGAAATTAAAATAAAAATAATAGTACATGACATTGTAGTTTGGATATTTTGTTATTTTCTTGTTCCCCTTATCATAAGCTTTCAGCTGATCCCTTACTTTTTGAAGTAGTACAAAAATTAAGCAAGTTATGGTTATTTACAGGTGAAAGTTGCTGATATTGGTCACAGTTCTTCTATTGTTTTAGTGTGTAATTAAGGGCTGAAAATGTTTTCGAAATAAAATTCATAACTTTCTTAATATTTGTCATAGATAGTTGGTTCAAGCATCATTTTAAAGGTCTTTTCTAGTGCTTTCTAGTGTAGTAGAAATATTCTTAATCTAATAACTTTGATTTTTATTGGCACATGCCTACTTTGTTGAAATTGAAAGGTGGTGCAAGTGGTTAGCACAGTCGCCTCACAGTAAGAAGGTTCTGGGTTCGAGCCCAGCGGTCGGCGAGGGCCTTTCTGTGTGGAGTTTGCATGTTCTCGCCGTGTCTGCGTGGGTTTCCTCCGGGTGCTCCGGTTTCCCCCACAGTTCAAAGACATGTGGTTAGGTTAATATGGGACGGCCTTGAGCGAGGCACCTAACTCCCAACTGCTCCCTGGGCGCTGTTAGCATGGCTGCCCACTGCTCTGGGTATGCGTGTGAGCTCATTGCTCACATGTGTGTGTGCGCGCGCATGTGTGTGTTCACTGCTTCAGATGGGTTAAATGCAGAGAGGAATTTCACAAGTGTGTGATGAATAAAGCTGTGCTTTCTTTCTTAATTCTGAATTTTTTTTTTTACATTTATATTATCTATATCTCATTCTCATCTCATTATCTCTAGCCGCTTTATCCTTCTACAGGGTCGCAGGCAAGCTGGAGCCTATCCCAGCTGACTACGGGTGAAAGGCGGGGTACACCCTGGACAAGTCGCCAGGTCATCACAGGGCTGACACATAGACACACAACCATTCACACTCACACCTACGGTCAATTTAGAGTCACCAGTTAACCTAACCTGCATGTCTTTGGACTGTGGGGGAAACCGGAGCACCCGGAGGAAACCCACGCGGACACGGGGAGAACATGCAAACTCCACACAGAAAGGCCCTTGCCGGCCCCGGGGCTCGAACCCAGGACCTTCTTGCTGTGAGGCGACAGCGCTAACCACTACACCACCGTGCCGCCCTATATTATCGATATTATTTTATTTATTAGAATGACTTACTCACTGTTTAAGTGCAGTTTGTAATGATTATGTTCAAAATTTCCAGAGCCCGACCGAAAATCATATTGTATGACGTAGGTCTTCGGAATAAAGATTCTTCCAAAGTACAGGTTAAAGGGCTAAACTTAAACTATGACTTGTTTTGGTGCCATTCATTGAGGAACCGTGGTTGGTTAAAGTGATCAGCAGTGTCCTTTCCTCGCAAGAATGTTCTGGGTTCGAACCTGCCGGTTGATTCTGTGGAGGCTATGGGGAAGCTGAAAAGTTACAGAAGCAGTTTTGGGACCAAAAGGTTGCTGGTTCAGTTCCCTGGACACCAGCAGGAATGCCTGCCTTGGGCAACCCCTAACAGTCCAAAGACGTGTGGATTAAGTCACATGGATTACTCCTTGTTTTGAAGTCTTTAGCGTGCTCCTGACATCTGTGTCGACTAACAGCTTTAGGAAGCAAATACTAAAACGGGTGGCATGGTGGTGTAAGTGGTTAGCACGGTCGCCTCACAGCAGGAAGGTTCTGGGTTCGAGCCCAGTGGCTGTCGGAGGCCTTTCTGTGCGGAGTTTGCATGTTCTCGCCATGTCTGCATGGGTTTCCTCCGGGTGCTCCGGTTTCCCCTACAGTCCAAAGACATCCAGGTTAGGCTAATTGGTGACTCTAAATTGACCGTAGGTGTGAATGTGGGTGTCTTTAAAACGTGCAGGACATGGGTTCTGTAGCCTGTGCCTGGCAGCACGGTGTAGTAGTGGTTAGCACTGTCGCCTCACAGCAAGAAGGTCCTGGGTTCGAGCCTAGTGGCCGGCGAGGGCCTTTCTGTGTGGAGTTTGCATGTTCTCCCCGTGTCCGCGTGGGTTTCCTCTGGGTGCTCCGGTTTCCCCTACAGTCCAAAGACATCCAGGTTAGGCTAATTGGTGGCTCTAAATTGACCATAGGTGTGAATGTGGGTGTCTTTAAAACGTGCAGGACATGGGTTCTGTAGCCTGTGCTTGGCACCACGGTGTAGTAGTGGTTAGCACTGTCGCCTCACAGCAAGAAGGTCCTGGGTTCGAGCCTAGTGGCTGGTGGAGGCCTTTCTGTGTGGAGTTTGCATGTTCTCGCAGTGTCCGCGCGGGTTTCCTCCGGGTGCTCCGGTTTCCCCCACAGTCCAAAGACATGCAGGTTAGGTTAATTGGTGGCTCTAAATTGACCGTAGGTGTGAATGTGGGTGTCTTTAAAACGTGCAGGACATGGGTTCTGTAGCCTGTGCTTGGCGGCACGGTGGTGTCGTGGTTAGCACTGTCACCTCACAGCAAGAAGGTCCTGGGTTCGAGCGTAGTGGCTGGCGGAGGCCTTTCTGTGTGGAGTTTGCATGTTTTCCCCGTGTCCGCGCGGGTTTCCTCCGGGTGCTCTGGTTTCCCCTACAGTCCAAAGACATCCAGGTTAGGCTAATTGGTGGCTCTAAATTGACCGTAGGTGTGAATGTGGGTGTCTTTAAAACGTGCAGGACATGGGTTCTCTAGCCTGTACTTGGCGGCACGGTGGTGTCGTGGTTAGCACGGTCACCTCACAGCAAGAAGGTCCTGGGTTCGAGTGTAGTGGCTGGTGGAGGCCTTTCCGTGTGGAGTTTGCATGTTTTCCCCGTGTCCGCGCGGGTTTCCTCCGGGTGCTCCGGTTTTCCCAACAGTCCAAAGACATGCAGGTTAGGCTAATTGGTGGCTCTAAATTGACCGTAGGTGTGAATGTGGGTGTCTTTAAAACGTGCAGGACATGGGTTCTGTAGCCTGTGCTTGGCGGCACGGTGGTGTCGTGGTTAGCACTGTCACCTCACAGCAAGAAGGTTCTGGAGTTTGCATGTTCTCGCCGTGTCTGCGTGGGTTTCCTCCGGGTGCTCCGGTTTCCCCTACAGTCCAAAGACATGCGGTTAGGTTAATAGGCTGAGGTGTTCTTGAGCGAGGCAACTAAGTCCCAACCGCTGTTAGCATGGCTGCACACTGCTCTGGGTATGTGCGTGTGTTCACTGCTTCAGATGAATAAAGTTGCGCTTTCTTTCTTTTTGATAACAAAATCATTCCAATGCCAGACCCCTGAGGGTTAAAGTGTGTTTTGTTTAAAATGCACAAACACTTGTTCATGATTTCTGAAGGCATCTTTGCTGTCCAGCCCAGGACTGGGTGTAAATGAGTAAAATCATTTGGCGAATAAGTGATCAGCATGTCCCCTTTAAACCCCTCCTCCCCCTGCGTCCCTCCCTCCTGTTCTGTGTCGGTGTCCCTGCTGCGTTGTCTCGAGGAAATAAAATAAAAAAAACCAAGATGAAGACAAAACCAACGAGATGTCAAACATGCACACTCACCCTCATATATAATGTTGTGTAAATCAGCACTGACTTCCTGTCTCACGGCTGTGTCCAGTCCCGAGCCGGCCTTCCCGCATCCATCTCACTGTCCGCCTCAGTTTCTCTCAAACAGCGCACTGTTCCTCCGGATTTCTGCACATGGGCGCTGCATATGTCCCTCTCCTGTAATTATTAATTTTGCTGAACAGTTTTGATGTATTGAAACGGCTCTGGAGTCCGCAGTGATAGTCCACACAACCTTAACAATGATGTCGGGCACAAACTAACCAGCAGTCGCCCGCCTGCTTCCGGCTCTCAGCAACGGCGCACGCTATTGGTCCGTTCTTCCTCCCAACGCGTCATGTCATTGGTCAATACCATCAACGCTGATAAATTAGTACTAAATATTTCCAAATGTTCTCCAAGAGGCATGTAATCTAAGTATCTGCTCGTATTTCTAATACTTCACATGTCACAGCATAATAATTCGGGCGTAAATGAAGCTCAAGGTATTTATTTGTGCGTCTGTTCCAGGGTTTGTGGGAAATGTAGTTTTTGCAGCACAGACGCGAGGCCTTAAGCACAGGCTATCTATCCATCCACATTCACACCTACGGTCAATTTAGAGCCACCTGTTAACCTAACCTGCATGTCTTTGGACTGTAGGGGAAACCGGAGCACCCGGAGGAAACCCACGGGGACACGGGGAGAACATGCAAACTCCATACAGAAAGGTCCTCGCCGGCTGCTGGGCTTGAACCCAGGACCTTCTTGCTGTGAAGTGACAGTGCTAACCACGACACCGCCGTGCCGCCAAGCACAGGCTACATAAGCCATGTCCTGCACATTTTAAAGACACCCACATTCACACCTACAGTCAATTTAGAGTCACCAGTTAACCTAACCTGCATGGACTGTAGGGGAAACCGGAGCACCCGGAGGAAACCCACGCAGACACGGCGAGAACATGCAAACTCCACACAGAAAGGCCTCCGCCAGCCACGAGGCTCGAACCCAGAACCTTCCTGCTGTGAGGCGACCGTGCTGACCACTACACCACTGTGCCGCCAAGCACAGGCTACAGAACCCATGTCCTGCACTTTTTAAAGAAAGCACAACTTTATTCATCTGAAGCAGTGAACACACACACACACACATACCCAGAGCAGTGTACAGCCATGCTAACAGCGCCCGGGGAGCAGTTGGGACTTAGGTGCGTCGCTCAAGAACACCTTAGCCTATTAACCACATGTCTTTGAACTGTGGGGGAAACCGGAGCACCCGGAGGAAACCCACACAGACATGGCGAGAACATGCAAACTCCGCACAGAAAGGCCGCCACCAGCCGCTGGGCTCGAACCCAGAACCTTCCTGCTGTGAGGCGACCGTGCTAACCACTTACACCACCTTGCCACCCGTTTTAGTATTTGCTTCCTAAAGCTGTTAGTTGAATCAGATGTCAGGAGCACGCTAAAGACTTCAAAACAAGGAGTAATCCACATGACTTAATCCACACGTCTTTGGACTGTTAGGGGTTGCCCAAGGCAGGCATTCCTGCTGGTGTCCAGGGAACTGAACCAGCAACCTTTTGGTCCCAAAGCTGCTTCTCTAACCTTTCAGCTTCCCCATAGCCTCCACAGAATCAACCGGCAGGTTCGAACCCAGAACATTCTTGCTAGGAAAGGACACTGCTAATCACTTTAACCAACCACGGTTCCTCAACGAATGGCACCAAAACAGGTCATAGTTTAAGTTTAGCCCTTTAACCTGTACTTTGGAAGAATCTTTATTCCGAAGACCTACGTCATACAATATGATTTTCAGTCGGGCTCTGGAAATTTTGAACATAATCATTACAAACTGCACTTAAACAGTGAGTAAGTCATTCTAATAAATAAAAGAATAGAGAATATAAATGCAAAAAAAAATCTGAATTAAGAAAGAAAGCACAACTTTATTCATCACACACTCGTGAAATTCCTCTCTGCATTTAACCCAGCTGAAGCAGTGAACACACACATGCACACACACATACCCAGAGCAGTGGACAGCTATGCTAACAGCGCCCAGGGAGCAGTTGGGAGTTAGGTGCCTCGCTCAAGGCCGTCCCATATTAACCTAACCGCATGTCTTTGAACTGTGGGGGAAACCGGAGCACCCGGAGGAAACCCACGCAGACATGGCGAGAACATGCAAACTCCGCACAGAAAGGCCCTCGCCGGCCACGAACCCAGAACCTTCTTACTGTGAGGCGACCGTGCTAACCACTACACCACTGTGCTATATAGTAAATACCATATATTTACTATAAAGGAACTTTTCACTGCTCTTTTAAATTTCTTAATAGTTGTCAGTGATTGAGTGTTATCCGGTAAAGTGTTCCAGCTGTGTAGACACGAGATATGAGATCTTAACAGACCCCAGTTCATGTTGGATTTAACCATTCTCAGTATATTTTTATTATGTGTATTGTACTTGTGTGTACTTGTACTGAACACTGGCAAAAGAAGGGGGGGGAAAAAATCACACTGCAACGGTCCTTGCTATTAACTCCTTTATTGTATCTGACGCACTCTTGACACCTTTCTGTCAAACAGCAATGTCACTTACAGCATGTGAGGCAATGCAGTTGAACATTAAAATTTTCAATAGCAATGATAAAGTCTGATTATAAGTAGTATAAAAGTATAAAAATTACAGAAGGCTTGCTTCTCTTCAGTGAAAATAAATAACATGAAAACATAATAAATAGTATATCAAAAGACTAAAAAAAAAAGTCAAAACAGAATAATTTTGATATTGCGATAAAATTGACAGAGCAAGGGGCCTTATATCATAGAAAACTATAATATAATACACATTTGCACTGTACTGAACAATTTACATTCAGGATGATGTATGTACACCTGTACATTACCAAATAAATCACGATATCACAATACATAGTATTTTAAGGCTTGGGTTGTTTCTCATTTTTTTTCTTTCATTGAACGTTGCTTACGAACGGGTTAGCCGTCGAAGCACATCTGAATCAGAGGATCCAAAACACAAACCCAAATATACTGTGCAAAGAAGGAGACAAAAAAAAGGAGAAAAAAGGCAGCAATGGTGTAGGTCAGTGCTTTGTGATCCTTTTTTCCTCCCATTTGCTAATTTATCATCATCATCATCATCTTACACTAACAGACGCCTTGCAAACCCAGCAATATTGCTACATCTAGTGGCAAAAACAATCTAGATAACAACAATTGTGAACACATGTCTCCTGAATTAAAAAAAAAAAAAAAAAAGAGAGAGACATGAGGAAGAGTACAATTTGTTAAATATGAGGCATCAACAGATTTTTCGGAAGAATGGCTAGAAGAGAAAGAAAGAAAGATGGAAAACAGGAAGACAGTACATTTTACTTTTAAAATGGTAAAGAAAATGACGGTGTTTTTTTTTTCCTCAAAGAATTAAATAAATAATGACACCAAATAAATAACTAAATAACCGCTCAATAAATAAATAAATACATAAATATTAGGTTGAATTAAAAAAAAAAAAGCGCAAGAGAAGAAAGTGAAATTCAGATGAAATTATGCAGAGGATCAGAAGCAGGCTGTTGGCAGTGATGTGTCGCTGTAGTCCAAACACTCACAGCTGTGGCAGACAGGTGGCGTTCTCATGTTTGCACTCTGGCTTCAATGTGCCAATGACTACAGATCAGTGACGACAACGTTGCTGCCATTCGATCAGCTCACATATGCACCAGGCTGGTAGTTCATACAGGGACAGAGGAATGGCCATTCGCCGTAGTGTTAGAAATGGTGGGTCGTGATTGGCTGCGGGCTTGACAGCAGCCCTCATGCCTGCATTTTGGACTTGAGGCTGAGGAAAGCACGCGCCGCCCAATCACAGTAAAGCCTGAACCTCTGAAGAAGCACCTGTGAAGACTGATTTATCTCCCATTGGGAGGAGGGTTGGGGAGGGAGGGATGGAGAAGGTACCCGAGGGGTGTCCAGCATCTGAAAACAGATACATAGAAAGGGATGTCAAAACAGACCGAATGTGACGATGCCACCTATGGAGGTGTTTTTATTTTTTCATTCATGCCTTGAGATTGATGTTGTAAATGATGTTTTGCAGTGCTGGCAGATAGACAGATATATAGTGTGTGGTGCGTTTCGGTTACCTGGCGCTGTAGCAGATTGATAAGACTCTTGATGTGCGAGATCATTTCGACTAGCTTTGGTCCTGAGGAGTGATGGTGCTTCTGTGTCACCTTGTTCAGCCACTCGAAATGGTGCTCGAAAGTCTTGAAGCCAGCGTGGAGCTGAGAAAGCGTAGATTTCAGCTGGGAGGAGAGAAACGTTCCATTAGATTAGGTGCATTCAAATTCGTAACCAAACTCTTTCACGTTTGCTTTTATAACCACAATGACATACTTCGTTACTTTAAATTACATCTAAAATTCTGCAAACAAGCTACTTCTGTCCACTCACAAACAGTGAAGAGCGTGTGCAAAATTAAGAGGTTGATAAACCACAAGGCAGACAGACTCTGGCTGGAAGTTTACCTCCAGTGAACCAAGGTCATTGGCTCTGCTGTTGATGGCTGGAAGAGACTTGAACCTGTGGTGGTCGATCACCGGTTCACCCTTGTGGTCACTCTGAAATAAAGGGCCAAAAGGATAGAAATGCCTTCAGTAAACAGATAAAACACATGATCACAAGGGAAACGCTGTCCACAAAAGCAACGTCATGGCACTATGCAGAATTTCCCATGCTTCGAGACGACCTCCGAGCCCTGATCCAAGAACAGTTCGCAGTGGCCAGAGTGCTAATATTAGCAACCTCGAGAGGATGCCTCCTGCTCTTAAATCAGTAGCAGAAAGCATCCTCTACCAATACCACAGAATTACAGAGCATCAGAGTCACCGAGAGTTCACCAGGGTACAACCTCTGAAAGTCAACAAGAAAAGTTTGTGACCTGAAGCCACAGGATGTTTTTTAGAGGAAGAATAACAGCATATGCAATGAGTAAGGCGCTTGGAGCAGAATAGACAACATTGGGATGTAGGGAAACTCCAGGGTCAGGCCTAAAAAAAAGGCGCAATGACATACAGACCCAGAAGAGGCCCCACTTTTTTTCCATTCCGACCACTAGAGGGAGACAGAAACATTAAAAGAAGAGGTTATTAGGCGGTTTTGGTTGTTTAAACTTCTTAGCTCCTGTTTGTTAATGTGTTTAAAGGGCATAAACAAGGGCTGAACAGTGTTGCTACCAAATGTAGTTACACCACTAATGGGCAGGAAATAAGACAATTCAGACATCAGAAGCGTACAAGCGGCGCTGATCAGTCGATTAGGTGACAGGTGTAATGCACGCTATGCGTCATCGAGGTTTTCATCAGATGAGAAAAACATCATCATGAAGCAGCACGGTGAGGTCAGCTTTCCGCTGCCGTCCTTCCACTGTTTGTCTCAGTGTTTTTTCCTTCATGTGTTGTTGCTGTCTTGCAACCATTTCACACATCCCCATGCCTTGCTTTCTTTCTCTCATCAAGAAAGACCCAAAACACATTCCATTCCCTGCTTCATTACTCACTTCTCCCTGTCACTGCTTCTAATCTTCATCTGACATGAGCTTTGCTCCTAGACATGCATGTACTGAATGTCCATAGTGTTCTCGGCTCCACTTTTCTCCTCACGCACGCACGTGCACATCCTCTTGGATCCTCAGCTCACCTCACTGCATTTTGTCCCCCTCTCCTTCTGTGTTCCTGAATGCAAATATGGCAATGTGATAAATCTACCTGATTTCTATCGGAGCACTTTGCTGTGACAACCGAAAAGCTAAACAAGTAATCCCACACCTACACAGCCCACAGCTATTTACAATACACACACACAGAGTCAGGCAAGCACCGAATGGAGTAAATACACCCTCGCAAACTAACACACATTAACACATTCTGTGCGTGCAACCACAGCAGCCAGCACACATCGTTTTTATTGCTTTCTTGTGGGGACTTTCCATCAACTCCCAACTATTTTTCTTTCCTAGGCTTGACCCGTGTAAAGTGTAACTCCATGCAAGAAGAACCAAAATAAATCTGACTGAAAAACTAACAAACTACTGCTCAGAGTGGACTGGGGTCTTTTTGTCGCAGGTGGCGTCTTTGATAATGATCTGCCTTCACATCTGGCGCACCAGCACAAAGCAACGCACCGAACCTGACTGTATCTAATCTCCCTTTAAGCACATATACAGTCAGGTTAGCATCAGTCTGGCTGCATGTCATTGCAGCCTACTGCATACGCCGAGAGTGACAGAGTCCCTGATCTGATCTTACTTACATACAGGTCATACCTGAGTGCATTCTCAAAGCCATGAAAGGGAGCAATATAACCTCAGATACAATCAAACGCAGCAGAAGAGGATGAGGTCAGAGTTTCTGTGCTTCACAAGGGCACTGCAGTCTGAGGCAAGGAACATCAATGAGACCCTGAGCCGTGACTCAAGACACTTATAGACAACTGAAACTAAAACCCTTTACGCTCCCTCCACACGTTCCTGCTGCATAAAGCAATGTTTATGGTGCTGCCTGACTGTTCCAGACTGTACTTTTCAAATTTCGCCTCGCTTGTGCTTGTAAACAGGCCTTCAGAAAAGCCATGGCAACGCAAGGGAGGACATGCTTATGTTTCCATCAGGGAGTTATGACAGGGAGGCCTCTCAGAGGTGAACGGAGTACAGAATGAATGGGTTCAGTGCCCCTTAGGCTAAGGACCTCAATCACCTAGCAACCTGGCAAAACCTGACCGAAAACCTTTGTCGCTTACTGACTAAAAGGAACGATCCGACAAACCGAACCGAACCCTAAGAAGCAACCCTGTAGTGGAAAGACTTCGTGGCTGGAGAGATTCAGCGTTTAGGGCTTACTACTGTTCAAGTTTAGTCTGGGATGATGGCCAGGACTGGGCTCGAGTCCAGATCGCTGTTGTTTTAGCCTGATGGAAATGAGCGTTATCTTCACCCTCATGGATTCAAAGCCACCGCAATCTGCCACCCCTGCTCTCACCATGATTAATGCAGACCAGATGAGCTGAAAGGCCACATGTGTGTTTGAGCTCAGAGAAAGGGAGCAAGAAGAAGAAGAAGAGCTGTAGCTCAGCCAGATCCCACATGCTGAATTGAGATCTGAACACCATCAACTCGAGGTTGCTAAAGGATCATTCATTCATTCATTCATTCATCACTGATGCATTAGAGCTGAACTTACGATCAGGTCGTGGGTCATCTTCTGCAGATGCCTCGTCTGGTTGGTCAGCTTGTCGAAATCGGTGTGGGGACGTCGCGGGTGGGCGGGAAGCGCCGAAGTAAACAACGACAGCTGAGCCAATAGGATGGAGAAGAGCAGCGAGGAGGCGGAGTCGAGCAGCACTGCGGAAGGGAAATCAACAGTGATTAGTGCACGTGCGCGCGGCTCGTTAGAGCGACAGAGATGCGATCTCATACACACACACGCACGCGCGCCCCATTAGAGCGACAGAGATGTGATCTCATACACATACGCGCACACACACACACGCGCGCGCCCGGGTTTGTTGTTCCGGCGGAAACAGCGTGCTGCAAGTGTTACAACACGCGGACTGATTAAGCCGGGATAGTTGTGTCAGGCGGAGAGAAATGAATGAGCTCTGGAGACTTTATTTAGCTGCAATACAGCAGTGAATATGTTCGATTCCCACTGTCGATTTAAACCTAAATAAACAGTGAGTGCTGTCAATCCTGTCCTCTCTCTCTCTCACACACACACACACACACACGCCCATCAAACTTTGGGCATCCCATAATATTTTGAAATAGTGATTTACCAAAAAAAAAAAAAACATTGATGAAAAAACATGATTATTACAGAGGAAGGAATAACATCACTTACATTTCATGTTTGTGTAGATCCTTGAAGCAGGCTAATAAATAGGTTGCAAATAAATAGTGAGATAGATAAATAAATAAATAGCGTACAAATTAATAAATAAACAAACAAGAGTTCCGGTTCTTTGTCACGTGCTCCCGAACTACTTCTGATTCTGGAGAGTCCGACCGACGGTTCGAGAGAGAGAGATGGAAGGAAGGAAGGAAAAGAAACGGGTCCTGAGTGGGTGCAGAAGTGTCTAATTCCTCCCTTTAAACATTTCGACTTGAGCACACCAAAAGCTGGAACAGACAGGAAGGATGGAGAGGGTCAGAGAGAGAGAGAGAGATAGACAGAAGGAGAGAGGGATGCGAGTGTGTGTAGTGTAAGTGATTTTTTCGCGCAGTGAAATGTTTAGGCTTGTTTAAAACTTCCTTTTATAAAGACGTTCTGTATGACACATCCCTGAGTCACCGTGCTTCATTCATAAAATCTCTCTCTCTCTCTTTCTCGCTCCCCCCACCTCTCTCTCTCTCTCTCTCTCTCTCTCTCTCACTCTCAAAAAAAAAAAGGTACAATTCCGGGTTTTTTTTTTCTCTGCTGGCAATATCACTTTCTCTTGCTCTATCTCTGCAACTGCTATCTCTCTTCCTCTGTGTCTATCACCCCAATCTCTCTCTATCTTTCCATCTCCAAATCTCTTCCCCTTTCTCTGTGTATCACTATAAAAAAGTTAAAAGGCCCATTGTCTCATGCTCTATCTATCAATCTGTGCTGTCCGGTGTGTGTGTGTGTGTGTCTCTCTCTCTCTCTCCTGTGTCCTCCATGTATCCACTGTCTCTTACTTTAACCTCAAGGGTATAAATAAACAGTTCATTTCAATGCAACATGTACTCTAAAATAGCTAATCTAATTTACATTGAACAGCACAGGCACGTGTGTGTGCACACTTTTTTTATTTTCACTTTTAATCCCTTTTTCCTGTGAGTCTTTGTTTCCGAGTGATTAGGGGAAAGGTGTGCTGTCCGGATACAGCATTGGGGTCTGTAGATATCATACAGTAACAGTAAGGCAGACAAACACCATCCTTGATCCCACAAGACAGACAGACAGACAGACAGACAGAGAGAGAATATGTGTGTGTGTGTGTGTGTGTGTGTGAGAGAGAGGGGGCAAATTTAGCATATACCAACACACAGCTCTGGAAACACTCAGTCACATCCAGTAGAGCATAAGAGGCGAAAAAGAGGCAGCGAGGAGTTTCCAGAGAGTGGGAGAGGGAGAAACAGAGAGGAGGTTAATTCAGCTTTACACATGTATCCAGTATGGAAGATTATACCATTATAGCCCTTAAGACTGTTACACACACGCTCGCACGCGCACATATTCACAAAGGACGCATACTCAGACACCTATGTACACACATTTTTGCTCACATATAATTGTTAATTCTCTCACTGTCTCATTCACACACACACACACACGTACACATGAGGGTGTGGTAGAGGGGTCAACTCTGGTTTGTTAGGTCAGAGGCAGAGAAGAAAGTGAGCATGGGAGAGAGAGAGAGATGGAGGGAAGGAAATAGATGAGTGTGCAGGAGCAACGGAGGAACGGCGGGAGATATTGACACACTCTCTCCTTTAATTTCCCCACATCAAAGGCCTGTTTGAAGACACAGCTGGGAAGAGAATAAAAGAAAGAGTGAAGTTAGTCACTCCAGAACTCTCTCTCTCTCTCTCTCTCTCTCTCTCTCTTTCTTTGCCCTGATGGGGGTCTCTTGGGTGGCTGAGTGTGTTTAACTCCATAATCAAGTGGTAGCAGAGGTGTGTGTGTGTGTATCCATGAAACTGCGTTTGTGTGGTCCTCATGGTCAATCATCGATCACTTAAAACCCACAAAGGAGGAGCAGACGCATTAGTGCATTAGTTGTCATGTCATTCTATCCCAACGTATACACACACACACACACACACTGCCACTCATACCCTCCTCGTGGGGGAAGTGAGCCACAGGTGGGCAGCAGTTAGTGTCCAGACATCCTGCTACCTCATTACAGTATGACACACACACACACACGTTCATATAGACACATTTGCACACATGCTTAAACACCCCGAATGTACTTTCTTGCCCACACACACAGTCAGACCCCCACGTTCAGTATAAAAGCCCCCCTTCTTCCACCATTTACACATCCCTCCATCCACACACACACTTCTGTACACCCACGTTTTTTAACAGCTTCTTTTGAACTTGCATCACCTCCGGCTAGAGGGCAGAAGTTTAATTGTACTAATTAAATTCCTAATGAATTGATACAGGTGGTTAAAAAGCTAACTTTAAGAGCTACCGTCAAGGTGCAACCACTCTGTCAGACCAACATGCCAACTCATTTATAAATACACTCACCGGCCACTTTAATAGGAACTTATTCTTGATTCTAAGGTTCCTGTTCTTGGCTGGCAGGAGTGGAACCCGATGTGGTCTTCTCCTGTTGCATGCTGAGATGCTTTTCTGCTCATCATGAGTGTAAAGAGTGATTATATGAGTTACTATATGCTTCCTGGCAACTCAAACCAATCTGGCCATTTTCCTCTGACCTCTCATCAATAAAAAGTGTTTCCACCCACAGAACTGCCGCTCACTCGGTGTTTTTTTGTTTTTCGCACCATTCTCTCTGTGTGAACTCTAGAGACTGCTGTGTGTGAAAACCCCAGGAGATCAGCAGTTTCTGAAATACTCAAATCAGTCCATCTGGCTCAAACCAACACCCACAGTGGTCACAGTGAAAGAAAGTCCCACTTTGGGATCACAATTTTTTTCCCCATTCTGATGTTTGAAGTGAACGTTAACTGAAGCTCTTGATTTGTATCTGTATGATCTGATGCATTGTGCTGCTGTCGAGGGATTGGCTGATTAGAGAACTGCATCAAACAGCAGGTGTGGGTGTTCCTAATAAAGTGGCCAGTGAGTGTATACAGTACATGTTCTGGCATTGGCAACAGTGAACATGTCCTTCTGACCAGCAGAGTCAGTGTGTGTCTCTTAAGTGTGTGTACGAGTGTGAGTATTGCAGTGGTTAGATTAATGTAGGTTGAATGTTTGTCTTTACTTCATACCACATTAGCAGTATATGTAGCACCAGCCATAAGTTTGTACACGCCTACTCGTTCATAGGTTTTTTTGTATTTTTGATTATTTTCTACATTGTAGAACAAGACTGAAGACATCAAAATGATGAAATAACATATGGAACATATATGGAATTATGTGGTAAACAAATAAGTATGGGGCGGCACGGTGGTGTAGTGGTTAGCGCTGTCGCCTCACAGCAAGAAGGTCCTGGGTTCGAGCCCCGGGGCCGGTGAGGGCCTTTCTGTGTGGAGTTTGCATGTTCTCCCCGTGTCTGCGTGGGTTTCCTCCGGGTGCTCCGGTTTCCCCCACAGTCCAAAGACATGCAGGTTAGGTTAACTGGTGACTCTAAATTGACCGTAGGTGTGAGTGTGAATGGTTGTCTGTGTCTATGTGTCAGCCCTGTGATGACCTGGTGACTTGTCCAGGGTGTACCCCGCCTTTCACCCGTAGTCAGCTGGGATAGGCTCCAGCTTGCCTGCGACCCTGTAGAAGGATAAAGCGGCTAGAGATAATGAGATGAGATGTTGCATATTTTCGATTCTTCAAAGTAGCCGGCGTTTACCTTGATGATGCTTTGCACACTATTGGCATTATCTTAACCAGCTTCATGAGGGAGCCACCTGGAATGCTTTTCAGTGAACAGCTTTGCCTCGTCAAAAGTTAATTAGTGCAATTTCTTGCCTTCTTAATGCATGTGAAATCAAACAGCAAATAATAATACAGTAAATAGCCCTATTCCACAACTGTAGTAATCCATATTATGTCAAGACCCGCTCAGCTAAGTAAAGAGAAACGACATCCATCATTACTTTAAGACATGAAGCGTCTTTTAATTCATAAACGTAAAGAAAAATCACTGTATTAGAAGGTGTGTCAAATCTTTTGACTGCTACTGTATGCAACAAGTGTAAACAAATGTCCATTAATGACACATGAAAAGTACAATCCAGGCTCATCACATGCACACGCACATGCACACACATTTGTCTAGCCCTTTTTCACACACAAAATGCATTAATGCATCAGGTAAAACCAACACAGGATAGATAACCCATTTTCATTCCCACTCAGTCTTCCATCACGGTAAAGTAACGGCTGTCGTGTATTTCCACCTGACTGTATTTAACACGATGCTACGGAGAGCAAAAGGAGTAGGTGTCCATAGTGCTGTCGCAATATCACTACATCATCACCGCCAGCAACGTCACAACCGGACACAACACATTAGTCCAGTGGTTCCAATTTCCCACTTGAGCCATGGTAAAAGATCATCATTAATGTTACTAGGTCGCCAAGGGATAGGTTAACATTGACTTTTGACTTTTCTTGTTTTGCTCCCATTCTCACACAACACCATTACAGCAGAATATAGCGATGAATAAACTGTTTTCAGTGTGAATGTGGTATTTTATTAGCTTTGTGAGAGCCTTCCATTGACATGTATGTAGGTAATAATGCAGTTATGGTCTGAATCTAACCCTGACCCTAATGTCTGTGACCAATCTTTTAGCTCATTTAGTTTTTATAAAAAAAAAAAGTTTTGCTCAAGGAGACAAGACAAATATTCCAGAAAGGTCAAAACGGTCAGATATTCCTATTCTTGTGGAGAAATTTGGTCCCCATTAAGACATATAAACATGCCCACCACGAAGTATTGGGTCACGTTCCGGTAGATCTGAATGCGTCCTTGCTGACTGTACTACACAGGAGAGCTGCCAGTGGCAATTCCAAAGATTATTTGTGGAGCCACTGAGTAGGTCAGTTAGCAGGAAAGCCCTTTAAAATGTCCTGTCTAGACCTGAAAAATGAATGTGCGTGTGTCAGTGAGTGTGTGTGTGTGTGAGTGTGTATGCATGCATGCCTGTATGACCTGTAAATCATTGCAAGTTTATTGAATTAAGCTGGTGTTATGAGACAAAGTATCACCAGTCTAAATAAGATGGAACACATACCTTGATAAAAAAAAGGGGACGTTTCATACTTTCTTCTGCATCAGTAAATAAAACTCAGTGTTTAATGTTACCCTGTTCTTTTAATGCTTCAAAACACCGAGGCTCTACGGCCATCAGATTACACACTCACATTACGCGAATGCACACGCATTTTTGCTTCTTTTGTCAGGAACATAGACACACGTTCACACGCTCTGCAACATAAACAAAAGCCCAAATGATTGCTATGACACAGCATTGGATAACAGGAAGAGGACCTGAAGGAGAATACGCTCATAACTTATCATTTCTCGGCCATCACACATAATTTCCTGCAGGGAATTTTCACGACAGAACGAGATCAAAAACAAGGAGGAAAGAGCAACACGTGAGAGTGGGAGTCGGAAGTCTTCCACGAGCGTGCGTGTGTCTGTGTTTGTGTTGAGATTGTGCTAATATTTACTCTCATATTGCTACATCACTACTTTTTCCCTTCTGTCAGATCCTGTAACAGAGGGAAGATGAGCATCCCAGCTGGGTCTGTCACCACGACAACTTCTGACCCGACCCCCCCCCCCCCCCCCCCACACACACACACACCCCACCACCAAAGGGGCCCCACTTCCTGCCCCCCCCAAAGACGTCAGAGAACATGTGAGTGTGGAAATGACTCTGGGAAAACAGAAAGGGAAAGGGAGAGAAAAAAAAGAATGACAAACTGTGGGGAGATCATTGAGCAATAATGTGATGTCTGAAGAACTTATTTTCTCACACATAAAACACGTGCATGTCCGCACACGCACGCACGCACACACACACACACACACACACACAAACAATTGCTTTGTATGTAAACTATCCAGTCACACTAGGTCAAAGACGGAAAGAGAACAAGAAAAAAGAGAAAGAATCCTGTGTTGTGGTATAAACAATCTACATCCCACCGCACTCATAAAGCAAAGTTAATGAGGACTGTTACTGAGCCAACTGCTTCCCTCACACTCACACACACACAAAGAGGGCTGGACACAGGCCAGGCAGCACTCAGTACCACCGGGTGATGCCCCTCAAACACTTTCTCACTTTTCTGCTGATGAAACATCTCTGCTGACGGCTCCTTCTTATTACAAACTCACTCGATCTTATTATGAAAATTCTTCTAAATGATATAAATCACCCAGAGGAGCTGCGTTCCGGTTTCCAGAGCTTGGCAGCCAGCATTCTCTGATATGCTCCTGACGCACAATCATATACACTCATACTTGCCCTCAGTGATGCAAGTCAAAACCTGGATACAATTTTACTGGTACAGTAAGACACTAGGAAAAAGTGCTTAGCTGAGCCCCATTTACCATAACACTTTCTCTGTCTCTGGCTGGTGGAGAAACAGCGGAATGACCATGGTGGAGCAATAAGACAGAGCATCAGGAAGGGGGGTGTGGGGGTGTGGAGAGATGGAGAAGCAGCGCACGCAAAGGGAATTTTTTACAGGATAGACATGTCTTTTCCACACTGTCTCTTTCTCTGTCTCTCTCTATTCCTCTACTCAGAGCTCTCGCCATCTCAAAAGCCTGGTAATGTTTTGCAGACTGTATTTGAGCCTGTGAACAAGCCGACACACACTTTCACCAACACACCCCTGATCCCGGGCTACCACACACACACATACTTGTCCGTGTAACTTCTCCAATTCTCAGGCTGCCTAAACATTCTTTCCTTGCCTGTCATTGTATGTGGTGTCTAATACTTTTTTCTCTTACTCTTTCCCTCTGTCTGTCTGTCTGTCTGACTGACTGACTGACTCCCCAGCACACCCCATGTCTCTCCACATTTGTCAATCTTTCTTGCCATCTCTCCATCCTTCCGGCTCTCAGGGGAAGAGTAGGTGTTGGACGGAGAGGGCTTCATATAAACAGTGGGATACTAAACAATAACAAAAACAGCCGGATGTAAACAAGACCAAAGAATGTAAACAGGTCTGGCCATTGGGCTAACACTAAGGGAACTGTGAAGCAAGATTAGATTATCATCTCAAATCTCTCTCTCTCTCTCTCTCTCTCTCTCTCTCTCTCTCTCGTGAATGTACTCCAGGAATTCTGCTAGAGTCATGGACTGACAGGGAGCCAAAGGCTAAACAGTGAAAAAAGAGCTGACAAAAGGCTGAAAAGAAGAGTGAGGGAGTACAAGAGGGGTTATTTTTAGCGCATTCTTTCTTGTAAAGAGAAGCTCCTGGGAGACAATACTTGCGCATTCCCTACGTATTTGTCAAGCTGTGCTGCATGTCTGCTCAGGCACGGAGCGTCACAGTGACCCCCTGGTTACCCCACCACTTACCGGACCTCAAGATAACCCCCCCGACTCACACACCCTGGGTACTGGGTAATACACTCCCATTACTGGACACCTTCCTGTCTCTGCCTGCGTCACAGTCCCAGTCTGGATATTATTCTTTCGAAAAATCTCACGACTGAAAAACAGAAGAGCATGGATGGGAGGGGTGATAAAGAGACAGAGGAGTAGAAGGACAAGATAGGGGAGACAGAGAGAAAAAGGCAGGCGTTTGGTCCAAGGGGGCCAGAGAGGCAAAAGACTGGAATGCTCTGATGTCACTTTCTTGGCTCACTGACAAAGCTTTTCACCATGACCCAAATGATCTGAGAGAGAGAGTACCCTTTAGAGCATGACACCAGGGCATAGACCATCCACATGCTGTCACAAGAAAATGCAGCAAAATGTGTAAAACCCAGGAATTTATTCCCACAGTAAAGACACAATTTATACTCTCAGTAAAAAAAAATTACTAAATTGGAAAGCACCCTTTATTAATTTAAATTAAGTCATGAATCAATCACACTTGACTTATGATATAGACGCCTATCTAACCCCATAACCCCATAATCTAACCCTGTCAAACACTACTAACCCCAAAATAGGCAGCTAAGAATCAACAACATGCAATCATCCAGTGTAGAGCCTAACAGCTTGTTTTGAGTGGCTTTAAATGTACCTTTGTTCAACAGTTTTTGATAAAGCAGATGTGTTTCCCATTGCTATTAACCAGGGTTGGCAGGTTTTACAAAAATTCCAGACCAAATACATCTCAAAAAGGAAGAGAAATTTTGCTTCTTTTTTCCCAGTCACACATTTCACCATCGACAATCCATAATATCATCAAAAGATTCAGAGACTCCAGAGTAATCTTTGCACATAACGGGCAAGGCCAAAAACCAACACTGAAGAACATGACCTTTGATCCCTCAGGCAGCACTGCATTAAAAACTGACATGACTGTACAACCCTGATTCCAAAAAAGTTGGGACAAAGTACAAATTGTAAATAAAAACGGAATGCAATGATGTGGAAGTTTCAAAATTCCATATTTTATTCAGAATAGAACATAGATGACATATCAAATGTTTAAACTGAGAAAATATATCATCTCATTATCTCATCTCATCTCATTATCTCTAGCCGCTTTATCCTGTTCTACAGGGTCGCAGGCAAGCTGGAGCCTATCCCAGCTGACTACGGGCGAAAGGCGGGGTACACCCTGGACAAGTCGCCAGGTCATCACAGGGCTGACACATAGACACAGACAACCATTCACACTCACATTCACACCTACGGTCAATTTAGAGTCACCAGTTAGCCTAACCTGCATGTCTTTGGACTGTGGGGGAAACTGGAGCACCCGGAGGAAACCCACACGGACACAGGGAGAACATGCAAACTCCGCACAGAAAGGCCCTCGCCGGCCACGGGGCTCGAACCCAGACCTTCTTGCTGTGAGGCGACAGCGCTAACCACTACACCACCGTGCCGCCCAAAATGTATCATTTAAAGAGAAAAATTAGGTGATTTTAAATTTCATGACAACAACACATCTCAAAAAAGTTGGGACAAGGCCATGTTTACCACTGTGAGACATCCCCTTTTCTCTTTACAACAGTCTGTAAACGTCTGGGGACTGAGGAGACAAGGTGCTCAAGTTTAGGGATAGGAATGTTAACCCATTCTTGTCTAATGTAGGATTCTAGTTGCTCAACTGTCTTAGGTCTTTTTTGTCGTATCTTCCATTTTATGATGGGCCAAATGTTTTCTATGAGTGAAAGATCTGGACTGCAGGCTGGCCAGTTCAGTACCCGGACCCTTCTTCTACGCAGCCATGATGCTGCAATTGATGCAGTATGTGGTTTGGCATTGTCATGTTGGAAAATGCAAGGTCTTCCCTGAAAGAGACGTCGTCTGGATGGGAGCATATGTTGCTCTAGAACCTGGATATACCTTTCAGCATTGATGGTGACTTTCCAGATGTGTAAGCTGCCCATGCCACACACACTAATGCAACCCCATACCATCAGAGATGCAGGCTTCTGAACTGAGCGCTGATAACAACTTGGGTCGTCCTTTTCCTCTTTAGTCCGAATGACACGGCGTCCCTGATTTCCATAAAGAACTTAAAATTTTGATTCGTCTGACCACAGAACAGTTTTCCACTTTGCCACAGTCCATTTTAAATGAGCCTTGGCCCAGAGAAGACGTCTGCGCTTCTGGATCATGTTTAGATACGGCTTCTTCTTTGAACTATAGAGTTTTAGCTGGCAATGGCGGATGGCACGGTGAATTGTGTTCACAGATAATGTTCTCTGGAAATATTCCTGAGCCCATTTTGTGATTTCCAATACAGAAGCATGCCTGTATGTGATGCAGTGCCGTCAAAGGGCCCAAAGATCACGGGCACCCAGTATGGTTTTCCGGCCTTGACACTTATGCACAGAGATTCTTCCAGATTCTCTGAATCTTTTGATGATATTATGCACTGTAGATAATGATATGTTCAAACGTGTATGTAGTGGAAGTTCATTATGTCTGACTGTTTAAGATATTTTTAAGTTCATTTCTTAGACAAGGATTTTAAGATCGTTACCTTGTTGACAGTTTCAGCGTGAATCTTCCGCCTTCCTCAGAACTGTGACAGTTCTGAGGAAGGCGGAAGATTCACGCTGAAACTGTCAACAAGGTAACGATCTTAAAATCCTTGTCTAAGAAACGAACTTAAAAATATGATATGTTCAAACTCTTTGCAAATTTATGTGATGCAGTGCCGTCTAAGAGCCCGAAGATCACGGGCACCCAGTATGGTTTTCTGGCCTTGACCCTTACGCACAGAGATTCTTCCAGATTCTCTGAATCTTTTGATGATATTATGCACTGTAGATGATGATATGTTCAAACTCTTTGCAATTTTACACTGTCAAACTCCTTTCTGATATTGCTCCACTATTTGTCGGCGCAGAATTAGGGGGATTGGTGATCCTCTTCCCATCTTTACTTCTGAGAGCCGCTGCCACTCCAAGATGCTCTTTTTATACCCAATCATGTTAATGACCTATTGCCAATTGACCTAATGAGTTGCAATTTGGTCCTCCAGCTGTTCCTTTTTTGTACCTTTAACTTTTCCAGCCTCTTATTGCCCCATCCCAACTTTTTTGAGATGTGTTGCTGTCATGAAATTTCAAATGAGCCAATATTTGGCATGAAATTTCAAAATGTCTCACTTTCGACATTTGATATGTTGTCTATGTTCTATTGTGAATACAATATCAGTTTTTGAGATTTGTAAATTATTGCATTCCGTTTTTATTTACAATTTGTACTTTGTCCCAACTTTTTTGGAATCGGGGTTGTACAAAGGATATTATTACACGGGCTTGGGAACAGTTTAGAAAACTGTTTTTGGTAAACACAGTTTGTCGCTGCATCTACCATGCAAAGTGAAAGCCATACATCAATAACATACAAAAATGCCACCAAATTCTCTGGACCCAAGCTGTTCTCGGATGGACTGATGCAAAGTGGAAAAGTGTGCTGTGGTCTGACGAGTCCACATTTCAAATTGTTTTTGGAAATCATAGACGTTGTGTCCTCCAGGCTGAAGAGGAAAAGGACCATCCAGATTTTTACCAGCACAAAGTTGAAAAACCAGCATCTGTGATGTTATGGGGAGGTGTTAGTGCCCATGGCATGGGTAAATTGCACATCTGCGAAGGCTCCATTAATGCTGAAAGGTACATGCAAATTTTAGAGCAACATATGCTGCCATCCAGAATATGTCTTTTTCAGGGACATCCCTGCTTATCAAGCAAGACAATGCCAAACCACATTCTGCATGTCTTACAACAGTGTAGCTTTGTAGTAAAAGAGTGCAGGTGGTAAACTGGCCTGCCCGCCTGCCTTCGATTGAAAATGTGTGGTGCATTATGAAGCACAAAATACAACAATTAAGTTGTATATCAAGCAAGAATGGGAAATAATTTCACGTTCAAAACCTCAACAATTTGAGTCCTCAGTTCTTAAATGCTTACTGTTAGTAAAAGAAAAGCTGATGTAACACAGTGGTGTCAGTAACAGCTCTGAAAACCTGAGTTTGGAGCAGCCTCCAAACATGGCTGCTCCGGACTACAACTCCCAAGCACCACAGTGCCCCTCATCTCTGGAATATTAACAAGTGCACCTGTCTCCTATTTACCAGTAATCACTTCCCTATACAAGCTCAGCAGTCACAAACACCTGTTGCGAAGTATCGTTCTGCGTCTCTGTACTTGATCATACCAAGCCTTCTGACTTCCTTTCTGACTACTCGTGTTTTGACTCTGTTTACGTTTATTTTCTGACTCTGTTTCCTCACCTGCCCTTTAACATCCCATTAGTTGATCGACCGACCTGTGCCCGTCCTTGACTACGTCTTCAGTTTACTGATTTGGATTTGTTGACAGTTTGTGATGCACCTGCTCTCCCCTCTGCTTGCATCCGTAAGTGCCTGCACCCTGACAGGATACTTTGCCAGCGATGGATGCAGCAGAAGAAGCAAAGCAAACTGTGCTCAATGCTCAGAGGCGACTGTTAGGAGAGCATCAGCAAATGATAAGCGAGCTTAACACCAAAATGTTGCAACTCATTGCTGTTGTTTTGCAGGCCATCCTGACATGCCCCTCATACTCCGCTGGTGCAGCCCAAATGGTTCCATGTCCTGAAAAGTACTCAGAGGAAGTTTCTGACTGCAAGAAATTTCTTCTACAATGCTCCCTATATTTCACCACTGTCACGGGAGCCACAGAGGAACAGAAGCTTGCCCAATTCCTCAGTCTTCTCACAGGCAAGGCTTTACAGTGGGCTAATGTTGTTTGAGAGCATGGGGGTGAACACTCCACCTCATACAATAGATTTATTGAACTCAAGTGAGTTTTTGATCACCAATCTGAAGGTGTTGAGGTTGGGGAGAGCCTGCTAACCATCAGACAGGGAGATAGGAAAGTGGCCGAATATGCGTTAGAATTTCGCACGCTAGCTGCCGGTAGTAGCTGGAACGAGCCCACTCTTAAGGCCACTTTTCGTCAAGGTCTACGCCCTGACGTGCTCAATGAACTGGCATACCATGATGAACATCTCACTCTAGACTCCGTCATTTATCTGGCCATTTCCCAAGACCACCTTCTGAGAAACTTACCCATGTTACAGTCTCCTCCAGCCCCTCCTACTACTCTGGCATCCCTGACTCCCATGGAGGTCTCTCATGCTTGCCTACAACGTTCAAAGTGAGATAGAAGGTGCCGTGAGGGATTATGTTTTTACTGGGGTGAGTCTGGCCATCTGATAGCCAAGTGCCCAGTTTGCCCACCAAACCCTAAGAAGGAGAGTCATATCCATCAAGGAACCAGTCAGCCCAGCCTGGTGAGTCATGAAATGGTTTACATATCACATTCTCTAAAGATGCCTGTACTGCTAAAGCTGCCAGACTTGACCCATGTTCTCTCTATCTTCATAGACTCAGGGGCAGAAGGGAACTTCATCAGTAGCACGATCGTCCAGAAATACAACTTACTGTACCCATGGAAGAACTCCAATGACCAGTAAAGGCCATGGATGGGGGTCCCATCAGTGGCGGGCTTGTGACCACATGCACGTCACCCCTCGAAATCCAGGTGGGAGCACTTCATGCTGAACACATTTCCTAGTTGGTCACTCACACAGCCCATCATGATCTCGTCTTGGGGCTCCCATGGCTCCAGCTTCACGACCCTCTCATCTCATGGCAACACAGAGAAATTCTTCAATGGTCCCCGTCTTGCTTCCAGAACTGCCTGAAACTCCCACACATCTCGATATCATCCACCTCAGTGGAGAGCCCACTGCCTGACTCCTTAGACAACATTCCTTCATGTTACCTGGACCTCAAGGAAGTTTTTAGTAAGGGCAAGGCTAGTGGCTTGCCTCCTCACTGAACCTATGACTGTGCCATTGACCTCCTCCTAGGTACTACTCCTCCTCACAACCACATATACCCCTTGTCCATCACTGAACAAGTTGCCACGGAAGAGTACGGTATGTGCAGGAGGCTTTGCAACAGGGAAAGGCCATCGACATTTCCAGCTTCAGCCAGCTTCTTTTTTGTGGAGAAGAAAGGAGGAGGTCTTTGTCCCTGCATAGACTATCGAGGCTTGACCCAAATCACAGTCAAATATCCCTATTCACTTCCCCAGTGCCATTGGCTTTGGAACAGCTCAGATCAGCTAAAATCTTCTCAAAGCTGGATCTTCGAAGTGCCTACAACCTAGTCAGGATTCGAGAAGGTGATGAGTGGAAGACTGCATTTAGTACTACATCTGGGCACTTCGAATATTTGCTCATGCCTTATGGGCTTTCTTGCATGCCAAGTGTCTTCCAGTGCCTCATAAATGATGTACTCAGAGACATGCTGGGGAGGTTTGTAATAGCTTACATAGACGGCATCCTGATCTACTCCCTTGATGAAAATTCACATCATGAACATGTAAGGTCACTACTCGCCCGACTATTGAAGAACCACTTGTATGTTAAAAGCAGAGAAATGTGAGTTTCACATCCACCAGATATCATTCCTTGGGTACATCATCAGTGTAGGTGTAAGTATGGACCAGAGCAAGGTCTCGGCAGTCACATCTTGGCCAACTCCCACTACTGTGAAGGAACTACAACACTTCCTGGGGTTTGCAAATTTTTATCACTGCTTCATCCGCAGGTTCAGCATGAGTGCTGCTCCTCTCATGACCCTGCTAAAGAAGCAGCATCCAGACCAGAGGTTGATGTCTCAGAGACCGGAGTGGGAGGGGTCCTTTCTCAATGCTTAGGGGATAAACCAAAATTACACCCCACTGCTTTCTACTCCAAGAAACTCACCCCAGCTGAACAGAACTACTACACTGGCGATCGAGAACTTCTAGCCATTAAACTGGCACTAGATGAATGGAGGCACTGGTTAGAGGGCGCCATACTTCCATTCACTATCCTCACAGACCACAAAAATTTTAGAATACTTGAAGACAGCTAAATGCCTGAACCCACATCAAGCCAGATGGGCATTGTTGTTCACCCGATTCCGATTCACGATCTCCTACCACCCCAGTTCTAGAAACACTAAAGTAGATGCCCTCTCCAGAATTCATACCATTTCAAACCACACTCCAGAACCCACACCCATCTTATCACCTGAATGTTTTGTGCAAGCTGTGTCCTGGGAAATAGATAAAGAAATAGCACAATCTCAACCTCTCAATCCACATGAGAACTGTTCCCCTGGACTCGTGTATGTGCCACCCTGATTCCAAGGTAAACTCATCACTTGGGCCCACTCCTCTCCTGCCACAGGACACCCCAGTAGTCACCGAACCTATCAACTTCTCAGAAATAAGTATTGGTGGGAGAACATGATCTCTGAAATTAACCACTTTTCTCTCATCCTGCTTTGCCTGTGCCCAAGTGAAGGTACCATGAGCTCCACCTGCCAGAAAGCTCTGTCCACTCCTGGTGCCTCAACAACCCTGGTCACATATAGCCATAAACTTTATCACTGACTTACCCTGATCCCAAGGCAATACAGTCATCCTAGTGATCATAGATTAATTCTCCAAAGCCTCAAACTCCTCCCTCTACCCAGTGTTCCCTTGGCATTCGAAATCACAGAACTCACATTTAATCACATCTTCAGATAATATGGTATCCCTGAAGATATCATCAGTGACCAGGGTCCCCAGTTCATCTCTAGATTATGGGCAAATTTCTTGGACAAGCTAGGGGTATTAGTGAGCTTAACTTCTGGATACCACCCACAATCCAATGGCCAGGTGGAATGCGCCAACCAGGAGGTAGGCTGCTTGCTCAGGATTTTCTGTATGAGGAACCAGAAACACTGGGCATGATTCTGTCCCTGTGCAGAATATGCCCAGAACTCTCTGAAACATTCTGCTACTCAGTTAACTCCTTTTCAATGTATCCTTGGCTATCAACCACACCTCTTCTCCTGGGATGAGTCCCCCACTCAAATCCTGGTGGTGGACTCTTGGTTTAAGAGGAGTGAGCAAGCATGGGAGGAAGTTCACCAAAGACTAGTTTTAGTCAACAATAAGTATAAGCAGTATGCAGACAAGCATAGAGGGGAGACCCTGGAATATGCTCCTGGCAACCGAGTGTGGGTGTCCATTAAAGACTTACGAGAGTCAAGTACCTGCTGGAAGCTCCAAGCCCGATATATTCGTCCTTATAAGGTGACTTGCAAAGTCAATGAGGTTTCATATAAGTTGGAACTCCCACCTCACTGCAGAATGGCTCCCACATTCCACATGTGTCATGCTTAAAGCCCGCCATCCAAGGCCCCCTAGCCACAAACATATCCACCCAAGAACCTCCCTCCCTGGAACTAGAAGGAAACCCTATATACTAGGTTCATAAAATCCTCAATTCTCGGTGCAGACAAGGGCAGGTGGAGTACCTGGTTGACTGGGAGCGGTACAGGCCGGAAGAGCTCAGCTGAGTTAGCTCCAGAGACATCTTGGATCCACTCCTCACACAGGAATGCCACAAAGAGCATTCAAACAAGCCAGCGCCAAGAAAGAGGGGTCATCCGAGAAAGGAGTTTGCTCCTTGGGGGGGTCAGTACCCAAAAAGAACTGCTCTGGACTACAACTCCCAAGCACGACAGCGCCCCTCATCTCTGGAATACCAGCAAGTGCACCCGTCTCCTATTTGCCAGTAATCACTTCCCTATATAAGCTCAGCAGTCACAAACACCCATTGCGAAGTATCGTTCTGTGTCTCCAACCTTCTGACTTCAGGGCTGACCACTCATGTTTTGACTCTGTTTATGTTTATTTTCCGACTCTGTTTCCTCACCTGCCCTTTGACATCCCGTTAGTTGATCGACCGACCCATGCTCGTCCCTGACTATGTCTTCAGCTTACTGATTTGGATTTGTTGACAGTTTGTGACGCACCCGCTGTCCCCTGTGCTTGCATCCATAAGTGTCTGCAACCTGACAAGTGGTAAATATGTCCCTGTCCCAAGTTTTTTGGAATGTGTTGCAGGCATCAAATTCAGAATGAGTGTATATTTACAAAAAAACAATAAAATTGATCAATTTGAATATTAAATATCTTGTCTTTGTATTATATACTAATTGAATATAGGTAAAAAAGGATTTGCAAATCATTGCATTATTTTGATTTACGTTTTACACTGCATCCCAACTTTTTCTGGAATCAGGGTTGTACCACTATATTGTTTATTGTACAGTTTATCTCATATTGTATAATCTATTGTCTATCTATTATAAATGTACAGTCTATTGAATGTATTAATGATTTTGCACTAAAAAATTAACAAAGCAATGGATAACAGAAGTTAGCTGTTTTCAACATGTAGTACTTTGATTCAGGAGGAAGTATATTTTGTTCCTAACATTATATCTGTCTGTGATGAGAGGAATGAAAATAAAGCCTACTTGACTTGACATGACTTGTTGTATCTTTTACTGAGAAAGGTCCATGTAGCTTCCCTTTATAGTTTCACTCTAAAAACAAATTATGGCCCATTTATGTACCTTAAATCATTTTAAAGGGAAATTATACCCATGTTTCCATGTGAAAGTTACACATTAAAGGTATAAAAGCTGTCGCCTTGAGGGTCCCAAGCCAACAAAAATGAAAAAGGCACATCCCACCTTTCTGAGAATATATATATATATATATATATATATATATATATATATATATATATATATACTTAGTTTATATCCTCATTCACTAGGTAAAAAAAATTATATTTACCCCATACAGTTTGAATTACTGACTGTATCCCATGTACTGCTGTGCATGATGTGGCAGGCCCTTCTATCCTGTCCATTAAGAGAAAGGGACTAGCACAGAAGGGTGGCATGGTGGTGTAGTGGTTAGTGCTGTTGCCTCACAACAAGAAGGGCCTGGGTTCGAGCCTGGTAGCCAACAAGGGCCTTTCTGTGTGGAGTTTGCATGTTCTCCCTGTGTCTGCGTGGGTTTCCTCCAGGTACTCCGGTTTCCCCCACAGTCCAAAGACATGCAGGTTAGGCTAATTGGTGGCTCTAAATTGGCTGTAGGTGTGAATGGTTGTTTGTACCCTGCCTCTTGCCCATAGTCAGCTGGAATAAGCTCCAGCTTGCCTGTGACCCTGTGCAGGATAAGCGGCTACAGATAATGGATAGATGGATGGACTAGCACAGGACATTTGCTAAGCAGATGAGCAGTGGACCAATTATAAGTATATTAGCTAGTCCATCACAGAACTGAAAGTTCCAGTATGCTTGCCCAGTCCCATATTTTGGTTGCCTGAAAAAAGGTTGCCTTGACAAAGCTAAAAAGTGATAGCTAATATAGGCCCACTTTACATGGAGACGGTCTGAAACAAAAACGCAAAAGTCCGTTTTCGTTCTCACTTTTTTCCATGTCTACACGACCGTTTTCAAGGAGGAAATCTGCGTCTATACGGTGACGCATAAATGTGTGGAATTCAATTGGATGTGCATGCCAGGCGGCTAGGTGGTGCTGTGAAAGACCTCCGCTATGTCTGCACGCATGCGCAACGTCTTCCATCTTGTCTGATCTGCACATCTGCGCCGCGAAAACTTTGACTACTCTGGCTATGGTAAGTAAGAAAGTAAAAAAGTAAGAGCGTGCTATACCCGCCTCTGTTCATTAATGGTAGATATATGTGCAGATTCGGTATAGATGTTCGAAGGACTCCTGGACGTTTATTAAAGCTGCCAGAGCAGCTTGAAGGTCCGTTGGATCGATGTAATCAGACATGCTCTTACTTTTTTACTTACTTTCTTACTTCCCGGGCTGGCATGTACAGTATATGACATATGTATGACGTAAATGCGTACCCAACGTGAGCAGATCCGAGCAGAGTTTCGCGTATTGGGTAGTTTAGACGGATATGCAACAGGGGCTGTTTTTAACTTATCCACTCAGGCGTTTTCAATTTTTTCCATTTTTCAGCCTCGGAAACGCCGTCCCCGTGTAGACGAAAGGCACTTCCGATAAAATATTTAGTCGTTTTTACCCGACAGCGTCCTCGTGTAAACGGGCCCATAATGTAATGTAATGTAATAACACATGGCAAGCTACATGGCGTCTCATCTCATCTCATTATCTCTAGCCGCTTTATCCTGTTCTACAGGGTCGCAGGCAAGCTGGAGCCTATCCCAGCTGACTACGGGCGAAAGGCGGGGTACACCCTGGACAAGTCGCCAGGTCATCACAGGGCTGACGCATAGACACAGACAACCATTCACACTCACACCTATGGTCAATTTAGAGTCACCAGTTAACCTAACCTGCATGTCTTTGGACTGTGGGGGAAACCGGAGCACCCGGAGGAAACCCACGCGGACACCGGGAGAACTTGCAAACTCTGCACAGAAAGGCCCTCGCCAGCCACGGGGCTCGAACCCGGACCTTCTTGCTGTGAGGCGACAGTGCTAACCACTACACCACCATGGTTACATGGCGTTAGCTAGTTAAATGCATTAATAATGACTATGAGAAACAAATGACTAACTTTTACTATTAAAATTTCCAATGTAGTGCATTGTGTTTGTGCCCTTTATACAGTGTTTTGGCTATGAGATGTGTTCTGTCTTACCATCACAAATAAAACATATTATATGTGGGGCTGGCATTTTTTTTCTTTATACATTTCCACATACCTGCATGTTCTTGATTTTGAAAAGATAGTCTGTTATCTCTGCATTATCTACAAAGTAAAAATCATTCTGCTGTCAACCAGATTGCACCTCGGGCAGTGTGTTAATGAAGCAGGTAGTGGGATTGAGAACAGTATAACCCCATATAGTAGCTACATACTAAATGAAAACATTTTTTTCCACTGTGAAAGTTTTGTGTTTTATGAAAGTCAGTAAGAAGTAGGGTTGTTGAATGTGTCCATGGGGCACCTACGGTATGATTAAAAAACCCCCACAAAATCTTCTCATCTCATGCTACTGATTCATGCAGATGTAATCTGAGTAGTGAAATATTCTCAGCAGTTAGACTGACAGGGCAGTGGCAGCTTAGCGTTTGTGGCGCTCGTATCATTCCCACAAGGATTTTTCAGTGTCACTGCTGGGTTTAGAAACAGTCTTCCAACCAAAACAATCGATTAACACAATGTGATGGTCAAATATTGAACACAGAAGAAGGGCCAAAGGAAAATTACCACTCATACAGTACATAGAAAGACACAAGCTATAATCACTAACTTTACACCTACAGTACATGTTGGATTAACAAGGTGGGCTTGTCTAATAAAAAGCCCATTAATGAGCACACATTGCTTAAAACGTTGCTATGTCTGATGCTGTACCAGCAACACACATACAGTATCATGTCAGCATCCCAGCTGTGCTATAAATGCTCTACCACTGAAATAATATCTGATCAGCTGTGCTTCTTTGGTGGTCGCTTCCTTTGATGGACAGAATACAGCCTGTAATTTTACCTACAAAGTGCATCTATATTGTCGGTGTGTCTGTTAAAATTACCAATAAGTATAGCTATAAATATGCCCTTTGGAACCCTTGGGAAAATTACCCGGCTTTCCTGATAAATTAATGATTACCTGTAATCAGTGATTTGTAATAAAATGGGTCTGATCTCCATCCAAGTAATAATAATAGCCGTAGAAACATTCCACTTTAACTAATAACATACAATCCATTGTACTTTTCGTGTCTTTACTGAACACACTGATTAATTATTTACAGCCTGGGCTGGAGCATGTGAAGCCTTGTACTTAATAATTGGTAGCTCCTCTGTTAACAGCAGTAACATCCACTGAATGTTAGCTGCCTATCAGACTGATTTTTTTTTTCATAGTTAGAATAACATTTTGATGTTGAATAATGTCTGTGTAAGACAATGCTCTGTTTGGAGAAAAAAAGGCACTGTTACAATATACACTCACCAGTCACTTTAATAGGAAGATCTGTACACCTGCTAGTTTAAGCAGTTATTCAAACAGCCAATCGTGTGACAGCAGCACAATGTATAAAATCATTCAGATACAGGTCAAGAGCATCAGTTGTTGTTCACATCAAACTTCAGAATGGGAAAAATTGTGATCTCTGTGACTTTAATCGTGGTGTGGTTGTTGGTACCAGATGGGCTGGTTTGAGTAGTTCAGAAAGTACTGATCTCCTGGGGTTCATGGGCTGGTTTGAGTAGTTCAGAAAGTACTGATCTCCTGGGGTTCACACACACACACACACACACACACACACACACACACACACACACCAGTCTCTAGAGTTTACACAAAATGGTGGGAAAAAAAATCCTGTGAGTAGAGGGTGTACAGGCTGAAACACCTTGTTGATGAGAGAGATCAGAGAAGAGTGACTAGACTGGTCTGCACTGACAGCAAGTCCATAGTAACTCAAATAATCACTCTTTACAACCATGGTGAGCAGAAAAGCTTCTCAGAACACATAACACATTAAACCTTAAGGTGGATAGGCTACAACATCCGGTTCTACTCCTGTCAGTCAAAAACAGGAATCCGAGGCTATCATGGATATGGACTCACCCAAACTTGACAGTTGAAAAACTGTATAAAAATCAGGTGATTATTTTTCTAATCTTCAATTGTCTAGTTTTGATGAGCCTGTTCCCATGATATCCTCAGATTCCTGTTCTTGGCTGACAGGAGTTGAACATGATGTGGTCTTCTGTTGTTGTAGTCCATCCACCTCAAGGTTTGATGTTTTGTGCGTGCTGAGATGCTTTTCTGTTCACTACAGTTGTAAAGAGTGATTATATGAGTTACTATGTCCTTCCTGACAGCTTGAACCAATCTGGCCTGAGTTTCCCAAAAGCATCCTAGCACAAAGATCATCGTTAAATGGTCAAGCGAGCAACACAATGAACACTCTCTCTCCTAGTTAAGATGCTCTTAGCATTAAGAGGTTTTGGGAAACCCACAACTGACCATTTTCCTCTGATCTCTCTCATCAATAAGATGTTTCCACCCACAGAACTGTCACTTATTCAGTGTTTTTTGTTTTTCGCGCCATTTCGGATCCATGTGTACCCTTAGAAGGAAGCATCACTGCAAATTAATACAAAGTTATTCTGAGTGATTTCCTTCATCCTGTGATGAAGCATTTCTACTCTGGATGGAATAGTCTACAACCCCGATTCCAAAAAAGTTGGGACAAAGTACAAATTGTAAATAAAAACGGAATGTAATGATGTGGAAGTTTCAAAATTCCATATTTTATTCAGAATAGAACATAGATGACATATCAAATGTTTAAACTGAGAAAATGTATCATTTAAAGAGAAAAATTAGGTGATTTTAAATTTCATGACAACAACACATCTCAAAAAAGTTGGGACAAGGCCATGTTTATCACTGTGAGACATCCCCTTTTCTCTTTACAACAGTCTGTAAACGTCTGGGGACTGAGGAGACAAGTTGCTCAAGTTTAGGGATAGGAATGTTAACCCATTCTTGTCTAATGTAGGATTCTAGTTGCTCAACTGTCTTAGGTCTTTTTTGTCATATCTTCCATTTTATGATGCGCCAAATGTTTTCTATGGGTGAAAGATCTGGACTGCAGGCTGGCCAGTTCAGTACCCGGACCCTTCTTCTACGCAGCCATGATGCTGCAATTGATGCAGTATGTGGTTTGGCATTGTCATGTTGGAAAATGCAAGGTCTTCCCTGAAAGAGACGTCATCTGGATGGGAGCATATGTTGCTCTAGAACCTGGATATACCTTTCAGCATTGATGGTGTCTTTCCAGATGTGTAAGCTGCCCATGCTACACGTACTAATGCAACCCCATACCATCAGAGATGCAGGCTTCTGAATTGAGCGCTGATAACAACTTGGGTCATCCTTCTCCTCTTTAGTCTGAATGACACAGCGTCCCTGATTTCCATAAAGAACTTCAAATTTTGATTCGTCTGACCACAGAACAGTTTTCCACTTTGCCACAGTCCATTTTAAATGAGCCTTGGCCCAGAGAAGACGTCTGCACTTCTGGATCATGTTTAGATACGGCTTCTTCTTTGAACTATAGAGTTTTAGCTGGCAGTGGCGGATGGCACGGTGAATTGTGTTCACAGATAATGTTCTCTGGAAATATTCTTGAGCCCATTTTGTGATTTCCAATACAGAAGCATGCCTGTATGTAATGCAGTGCCGTCAAAGGGCCCGAAGATCACGGGCACCCAGTATGGTTTTCCGGCCTTGACCCTTACGCACAGAGAGTCTTCCAGATTCTTTGAATCTTTTGATGATATTATGCACTGTAGATGATGATATGTTCAAACTCTTTGCAATTTTACACTGTCGAACTCCTTTCTGATATTGCTCCACTATTTGTCAGCGCAGAATTAGGGGGATTGGTGATCCTCTTCCCATCTTTACTTCTGAGAGCCGCTGCCACTCCAAGATGCTCTTTTTATACCCAGTCATGTTAATGACCTATTGCCAATTGACCTAATGAGTTGCAATTTGGTCCTCCAGCTGTTCCTTTTTTGTACCTTTAACTTTTCCAGCCTCTTATTGCCCCATCCCAACTTTTTTGAGATGTTTTGCTGTCATGAAATTTCAAATGAGCCAATATTTGGCATGAAATTTCAAAATGTCTCACTTTCGACATTTGATATGTTGTCTATGTTCTATTGTGAATACAATATCAGTTTTTGAGATTTGTAAATTATTGCACTCCATTTTTATTTACAATTTGTACTTTGTCCCAACTTTTTTGGAATCGGGGTTGTACTCCACTGTGCACAACAGCTCACTAAATGTTGGATGAGTACGAAAATAATCATATACCATGGCCTTCACAGTCTCCAAACCTCAACCCATTGGAACACCTGCGGGAGATTTTCAAGCAACATGCTTGTGGCAGCGGGGGCATGGTCAAGCGCCGGTCTGTGACAGGAGGGTGGAGCCGGGGAAGGTGAGTGGCAGAATCGCGACACCTGAGGATAATTAACCTGTGTTTGTGTGTGTGTTTTCCCAGTAACCGCTCCCTATTTAAGGAGGCAGAGAGAGAGGAGAGGGAGCGCAACCCGGGACCAGACAAGTGTGTGTGTATGGAAGGAAGTATTTAGACTAAAAAGTTGTGAAAATAAATAGATTTATCTGCCTCCAAGCATTGTCCTGCCGTCCTCTGTGCTCCACCCACACTCGATACGCGCTACAGTGGTGCCGAAACCTGGGAATTAAGGTGGAGCACCAACACAGCAGCCCCATGGAATCCTCCCCATTCGCGGACTTGGTCCACGCCCTCACCACGGCTCAGCAGAGCCAGCACCAGGCACTTGTCACACTCCGAAAGGAGCAGGAGCGCTGCTTCGAAGCCCTGGTGCTGGCCCAGCAGGAAGATCGAGAGGCGTTCCGGCGTCTCCTTGCGGCGGCGGGGTCCACCAGCGCCCCGGCCGCGGGCCCGTCTCCCCTCACCGTGACCAAGATGGGCCTGCAGGACAACCCCAAGGCATTCATCACATTGTTCGAGCAGGTCGCCGAAGCCTCAGGGTGGCCGATGGAGCAGCGCACGGCGCGCCTCCTCCCCCTCCTGACGGGAGAGGCGCAGCTGGCCGCACTACAGCTCCCCGCCGACCACAGGCTGGCCTACGCCGACCTTCACCGGGCTGTCCTCCAGCGCGTGGGGCGCACGCCGGAGCAGCAGCGCCAGCGCTTCCGCGCGCTGCGGATGGAGGAAGTCGGCAGCCCGTTCGCGTTCGGCCAGCAGCTCCGGGACGCCTGCTGGCGGTGGCTGAGGGCCGAAGATCGCGACGCCTAGGGAATCATCGACCAGGTGGCGCTGGAACAGTTGGAGCCCGCTTACTAGCCGGAACCGCGGAGTGGGTCCAGTGCCACCGCCCGGCGTCGCTGGATCAGGCCGTGGGACTGGCGGAGGATCATCTGGCGGCTGTTCCGGCGGCAGGACAGTGGACGTCATCAGCTTCTCTCTCCTCTTCTGTCTCTCTCTCCCCCCTCCTCCCGTGTCCCGTCCTCTCCCCATTCCCCCACCGCAGAGGCGGGGGCCGGCTCCACCCCAGCCGGCCCGCCGCACCCGTGGTGCCCTCCCTTTTCTCCCTTCTGTGTCTGTCTCTCCCCCCCCTCAGGTGAGTGAGCCCCAGAACACAGCTGCAGAGGGAAGGCCCGGGCCGGTCTGCTGGCGCTGCGGGGAACCGGGCCACCTGCAGCAACAGTGCGCAGCGATGGAAGTGGGGGCGGTGGTGCGGATCCCCGACGCGCCAGAGGCTGCCCTCGATCGGGCCGGAGCGTATCGCATACCGATAAGTGTACAAGGGGCTACATATCAGGCATTGGTGGATTCAGGTTGCAATCAGACCTCAATCCGCCAAAGCCTGGTGCAAGACGAGGCATTGGGGGGAGCACAAGGGGTGAAGGTGTTGTGTGTGCATGGGGATATTCACAGCTACCCGTTGGTGTCGGTCCACATACATTTCAGAGGGGAAAAATCGATAGTGAAGGCGGCGGTTAATCCCCGCCTTACCCACTCTTTGATTTTGGGGACTGATTGGCCGGGATTTCGGGGTTTAATGGCACGCCTAGTAAAGAGTGGGTCCTGCCAGTTGACAGGGGAGGGTCCCGGTGTCGCTTTGGCTGGAGCTGCGGTCGCAGAGCCGTCTACGTCATCTCCGCAACAGAGTGAGGAGCCACCGGCCCCTCCTCTTTCTATTGGGGAATCCCTCGCGGATTTCCCACTGGAACAATCGCGAGATGAGACTCTGCGACATGCGTTTGACCAAGTGAGAGTAATCAATGGTCAGATGCTCCATCCGAACGCCACCCCGTCCTTCCCCTATTTTTCCATTTTGAAGGATAGGTTATACCGAGTGACACAGGACACTTAGACAAAAGAGCGAGTCACCCAATTGTTAATTCCAAAGAGCCGCCGGGAATTGGTATTCCAGGCGGCTCACTTTAATCCCATGGCTGGACACCTCGGGCAGGATAAGACACTCGCCCAGATAATGGCCCGATTCTATTGGCCGGGGATTCGCGGCGACGTCCGTAAGTGGTGTACGGCGTGCCGCGAATGCCAGTTAGTAAATCCAGCGGCCATTCCAAAAGCGCCCTTGCGCCCCCTACCATTAATCGAGACCCCGTTCGAAAGAATTGGGATGGATCTCGTCGGGCAATTAGATCGGTCAACACGAGGGTACTGCTTTATATTGGTTCTGGTGGACTATGCAACACGATACCTGGAAGCGGTGCCTCTTCGCAATATCTCAGCACGCAGTATTGCGGAGGCCCTCTTCCACGTCATCTCCCGGGTTGGAATCCCGAAAGAGATTCTGACTGACCAAGGCACCTCATTTATGTCACGGACACTGAGCGAACTGTATGGGCTACTGGGTATTAAGCCAATCTGCACCAGCGTTTATCACCCACAGACGGACGGTTTAGTTGAACGGTTCAATCGCACCCTCAAGAACATTATCAAAAAATTCGTAAGTGAGTCCACACGTAACTGGGATAAGTGGCTCGAACCCTTGTTGTTTGCAGTGCGAGAGGTCCCCCAAGCCTCCACGGGGTTCTCCCCGTTTGAATTATTATATGGGCGTAAGCCGCGCGGCATCTTAGATGTTCTGCGGGAAAATTGGGAGGAGGGACCTTCACAGAGCAAAAACGAAATTCAGTACGTTATGGATCTGCGCGCAAAACTCCACATGCTCACCCACCTAACTCAGGAGAATTTGTGGCAGGCCCAGGAACGGCAAGCCCGCCTGTACAATAAGGGCACGCGCCTTAGAGAGTTCACTCCGGGAGATAAGGTACTCGTCCTGTTGCCCACGTCGAGCTCCAAATTAATCGCCAAGTGGCAAGGACCCTTTGAGGTCACACGGCGAGTCGGGGACATCGACTATGAGGTTAGGCGAACAGACAGGGAGGGGGCGCTACAGATCTACCACCTCAATCTGCTGAAACTCTGGAACGAGGAGGTCCCCGTGGCGTTGGTGTCGGTAGTTCCGGAGAAGGCAGAGCTGGGGCCGGAGGTCCAAAAAGGGTCATTGGCATCACGTACCTCTCCGGTCCCCTGTGGAGACCACTTCTCCCCGACCCAACTCACGGAGGTCGCCCAGTTGCAGGCCGAGTTTTCGGATGTGTTCTCGCCCCTGCCCGGTCGCACTAACCTCATAGAACACCACATAGAGACGCCTCCGGGGGTGGTAGTGCGGAGCCGTCCTTACAGATTACCCGAACACAAAAAAAAGGTGGTTCGGGAAGAACTTCAGGCCATGCTCGAAATGGGCATCGTCGAGGAGTCCCACAGTGACTGGAGCAGCCCGGTGGTCTTGGTTCCCAAGGCCGATGGCTCGGTCCAGTTCTGTGTGGACTATAGAAAAGTCAACGTGGTGTCTAAATTCGACGCGTACCCAATGCGTCGTATTGATGAGCTGCTCGATCGACTAGGCACGGCTCGCTTTTACTCGACACTGGATTTGACGAAGGGATATTGGCAGATCCCCTTGACTCCATTATCCCGGGAAAAAATGGCCTTTTCCACACCGTTCGGCTTACACCAGTTCGTCACACTTCCTTTTGGGCTGTTTGGGGCGCCCGCTACGTTTCAGCGGCTGATGGACCGGGTCCTCCGGCCCCACGCCACCTATGCGGCCGCTTACCTAGATGATATCATCATTTATAGTAATGATTGGCAGCGGCACCTACAACACCTGAGGGCCGTCCTTAGGTTGCTGAGGCGGGCGGGACTCACTGCCAACCCGAAGAAGTGTGCGATTGGGCGGGTGAAAGTACGGTATCTGGGCTTCCACTTGGGCAACGGGCAGGTGCGTCCCCAAATTAATAAGACAGCAGCGATTGCGGCCTGCCCGAGGCCCAAGACCAAAAAGGGGGTGAGGCAGTTCCTGGGGCTGGCTGGCTACTATCGTAGGTTTATACCTAATTATTCGGACGTCACCAGCCCGCTGACTGACCTCACTAAAAAGGGGGCGCCAGATCCGGTCCAGTGGACGGAGCAGTGCCAGCGGGCTTTCTCTGAGGTAAAGGCTGCACTGTGTGGGGGGCCACTTTTACACTCCCCTGACTTCTGTCTCCCTTTTGTGTTGCAGACCGATGCGTCGGACAGAGGGCTGGGGGCCGTTTTGTCCCAGCAGGTGGAGGGGGAGGACCGCCCGGTCCTGTACATCAGCCGGAAGCTGTCAGTGCGTGAGGGGCGCTACAGCACAATTGAAAAAGAGTGCCTGGCGATTAAGTGGGTGGTCCTCGCCCTCCGTTACTACCTGCTGGGGCGCTCTTTCACTCTCTGTTCGGACCACACGCCCCTCCAGTGGCTCCACCGCATGAAGGATGCCAATGCGCGGATCACCCGTTGGTATCTGGCACTCCAACCCTTCAACTTCAAGGTGGTCCACAGGCCGGGGGCACAGATGGTCGTGGCAGACTTCCTCTCCCGTCAAGGGGGGGGGGGGGGGGGGGGGGGGAGTCGGCTGCGGGCCGGACGGGCGCCCGGCCTGAGTCGGGCGGTGGGGGTATGTGGCAGCGGGGGCATGGTCAAGCGCCGGTCTGTGACAGGAGGGTGGAGCCGGGGAAGGTGAGTGGCAGAATCGCGACACCTGAGGATAATTAACCTGTGTTTGTGTGTGTGTTTTCCCAGTAACCGCTCCCTATTTAAGGAGGCAGAGAGAGAGGAGAGGGAGCGCAACCCGGGACCAGACAAGTGTGTGTGTGTGTGTGTATGGAAGGAAGTATTTAGACTAAAAAGTTGTGAAAATAAATAGATTTATCTGCCTCCAAGCATTGTCCTGCCGTCCTCTGTGCTCCACCCACACTCGATACGCGCTACAATGCTAAACAGTGTTCTGTACCACCATGGTCAAGACATCATTTGAGGGAATATCTTTTGGAAGAATTGTGTTAGAGGTGCAAAGCTGGAACAAAAAAAGTCATGGGAGTGGAGAACAGTCAGACATGGACAAAGAAAAAGCCATATATTGCAAGCAGTCAATGAAAAAACATAACTGCATGATTGGGTGGGTTTAGGCAAAGTTTCTGAGGGAGTGGGATAAAAAAAAACAGTCACATGCACACCTCAAAATAGTATTCCATCATTCCAGTAAAGTTCCAGAGACTTGGAGAATGTACACTTTGTTAAGCCTTTGTCACGCATTGAGGATGTTTTGACTTTTAAGGCATTTTATGTCTCTTAACTTAGCCATCTGTCAGTGTGTATATATGCGTGTGTGATCAATTGCAAATAATAAATGTTGTTTGACCTGGTGGTGATGGCCAAGGCTCTTGCCTCATCCTGCTTTAGTAAATAACCCACTCCTCTTTGCTCTTTGTACATTTGTTCAGTCTGCATCATCACTGGAATGAGTTATATGCCCTGCGTATGGGCAGATGTATTTTTAGAAGTCAGTTTACATTCCCAATTACCCTCCCACTCAAAAGCTAAAGGTTCACCTCCACCACTGTCCTCGGCTATTTAATAAATTACCCTCAAGTATCTGTCTCTTATTAATTCCAACTCGGTCTGTCTCCTTCACCCTCTTTCTCTATCTCTTTCTCTCTAACTCTGTTTCCTGTTTTAACCTCTCCCAGGTATGGTAGGAATGAAGGGAATGACACAATCAGGGATCATGGGAATTTCCCTAAAGGAAAGACAGGGGGAAACTTAGAAGCTGACAGAAATTTGGCAATAGAGGTGGAACAAGGGATGAGAAAAAGGGCAGACGAAGGGGTCAGCCGGATGGGCGAGGAGCGACAGAGGATGAGAGGGAGAGGTAGAAAGCAAACAAACTCTCTTTGATGAAGCCATGTGACACTATGCAGAAGCTGGGCGGCACGCAACTCAGTCTTGGAACGAATCAATTAGCCAGGAATGAGTCAGTAAAAACGAAGCTTGTATCAGAAGCTTTACTTCTGTCTGCTTCTTCAGAGAAACAGAGACAGAGAGCGAGAGAGAGAGAGAGAGAGAGAGAGAGAGTGTATGAGACATAAAGAGAGAGTCTGAGAGGGGAAGTGAAAATCAGAGCAGGCACAATACAGATACAGGAGATTATAGACCGCCAAAGTAGTTTCCCCACGTTACATCATTTACACTGCAACAGGCCATGAGCAGATGCATGCCATATTCATCCCACCCAGCACAGAGGCCCAGAACACACACACAGGTCTGACATCACACCCATCAGTCTCTGATCCCACTTTAGACTCCTATATTTGGGCCTAATGCAATGAGGGGAGAAAAAAGGATTGAGAGAAATGTGTTTTGGGAGGAGGCACAGACCGTAGTGACAGTGAAGAATGATCTGGCTTAACAGTGTGAGATAGACATATGAGAAAGAGAGAGATCCAACAGAAAGGGATAACATGATGAGAAAAAAACTGCAAACATCTAGAGCAGGTTTTATGATTGTAAATTTTAATCTTTGACTATTAAACACTGTTTGAGGTTGCAAATATTTGCTGCAAATGAAAGAGAAAATCCGTAAACTCCGTTGAGAGGGCATGTTATTATGTAACGTTTTTTATATCCTAAGTGAACTCTACAAATCTGTAGAGTAGGTTTTGTATACGACCTCAAAACAGAAAAAGCTGGGAAGGTATGTTGAAATTGAAATTAAATTGACAACAATGATTTGTAAATAATCTTTGACCTGTATTGGACTTGGCGACACGGTGGTGTAGTGGTTAGCACTGTTGCCTCACAGCAAGAAGGTTCTGGGTTCGAGCCCAGTGGCCGGTGAAGGTCTTTCTGTGTAGAGTTTGCATGTTCTCCCCATGTCTGTGTGGGTTTCCTCGGGGTGCTCCGGTTTCCCCCACAGTCCAAAGACATGCAGGTTAGGTTAACTGGTGGCTCTAAATTGACCGTAGGTGTGAATGTGAGTGTGAATGGTTGTCTCTGTCTATGTGTCAGCCCTGTGATGACCTGGTGACTTGTCCAGGGTGTACCCCGCCTTTCGCCCGTAGTCAGCTGGGATAGGCTCCAGCTCGCCTGCGACCCTGAAGAACAGGATAAAGCGGCTAGAGATAATGAGATGAGATGAGATGAGATGAGATGAGATGAGATGAGATTTGTAAATAATCTTTGACCTGTATTGGACTTGGCGACACGGTGGTGTAGTGGTTAGCACTGTTGCCTCACAGCAAGAAGGTTCTGAGTTCGAGCCCAGTGGCCAGTGAGGGCCTTTCTGTGTAGAGTTTGCATGTTCTCCCCATGTCTGTGTGGGTTTCCTCCGGGTGCTCCGGTTTCCCCCACAGTCTAAAGACATGCAGGTTTGGTCAATTGGTGGCTCTAAATTGACCGTAGGTGTGAATGGTTATATGTCTCTATGTGTCAGCCCTGTGATGATCTGCTGACTTGTTCAGGGTGTACCCTGCCTCTTGCCCATAGTCAGCTGGGACAGGTTCCAGCTTGCCCACGGCCCTACCCAGGATAAGCGGTTACGGATGATGGATGGAATTTATTGTGTTTTCAAAATAAACGCTTATTTCAATTTTCATTCTTGCAATACATTTCAGAAAAAGTTGGGATGATTTTACCACTTTATAATGTTGCCATTCCTTCTAACAACACTTAAAAGATGCTTAGGGACTGAAGACACCAAGCGATGAAGGCTTTCAGGTTTTATTTTGTCCCATTCTTCCTGCAAACAGGACTTAAGGTGTGCAAAAGTATTGGGTTGTCATTGTCATATTTTTCACTTCAAAATTCGCCACACATTCTCCATTGGGGACAAATGGAACAGACACCATCTCCTTCCACAACCATGCCTTTGTAATGTGTGCAGAATGTGGTTTTATGTTGTCTTGTTGAAATCTCCCTGGAAAAGATGTCATCTTGAAGGCAGCATATGTTGTTCCAATGTACTTTTCTGCATTAATACTGCCATCACAGAAGTGTAAGTTAACTTTGCCAAGGGCACTGACACGACCCCATACCATGACAGACCCTGGCTTTTGGACTTGTTGCTGGTAACAGTCTGGATGGTCCTTTTCATCTTTTGTCCAGAGCATATCACGTACATTTCTTCCAAAAAAGACCTGGAATACTGATTTGTCTGACTACAATACACATTTCCGCTGTATGATGGTCCATCCCAGATACCTCCAAGCCCATAGAAATTGATGGCACTTCTGGACACAGTTAACATAAGGCTTCCTTTTTGCACAGTAGAGTTTTAACTGGCCTTTGTGGCTGTAACGCCATATTGTAGAGTTTGACAAAGGATTGCCAAAGCAATCTTGAGTCCATGTGGTTATATCAGCTGTAGATGAATGACAGTTCTTGATGTAGTGCCATCTGAGGGATCAGAGATCATCAGTGTTCAGCTTAGGCTTGAGCCCTTGCACTTTACAGTGGTGCTTGAAAGTTTGTGAACCCTTTAGAGTTTTCTATATTTCTGCATAAATATGACCTAAAACATCATCAGATTTTCACACAAGTCCTAAAAGTAGATAAAGAGAACCCAGTTAAACAAATGAGACAAAAATGTTATACTTGGTCATTTATTTATTGAGGAAAGTGATCCAGTATTACATATCTGTGAGTGGCAAAAGTATGTGAACCTTTGCTTTCAGTATCTGGTGTGACCCCCTTGTGCAGCAATAACTGCAACTAAACATTTCCGGTAACTGTTGATCAGTCCTGCACACCGGCTTGGAGGAATTTTAGCCTATTCCTCTGTACAGAACAGCTTCAACTCTGGGATGTTGATGGGTTTCATCACATGAACTGCTCGCTTCAGGTCCTTCCACAACATTTCGATTGAATTAGGGTCAGGACATTGACTTGGCCATTCCAAAACATTAACTTTATTCTTCTTTAACCATTCTTTGGTAGAACGACTTGTGTGATTAGGGTCGTTGTCTTGCTGCATGACCCACCTTCTCTTGAGATTCAGTTCACGGACAGATGTCCTGACATTTTCCTCTAGAATTTACTGGGATAATTCAGAATTCATTGTTCCATCAATGATGGCAAGCCGTCCTGGCCCAGATGCAGCAAAACAGGTCCAGACCATGATACTACCACCACCATGTTTCACAGATGGGATAAGGTTCTTATGCTGGAATGCAGTGTTTTCTTTTCTCCAAACATAACGCTTCTCATTTAAACCAAAAAGTTCTATTTTAGTCTCATCCAACCACAAAATATTTTTCCAATAGACTTCTGGCTTGTCCATGTGATCTTTAGCAAACTGCAGACGAGCAACAATGTTCTTTTTGGAGAGCAGTGGCTTTCTCCTCGCAACCCTGCCATGCACACCATTGTTGTTCAGTGTTCTCCTGATGGTGGATTCATGAACATTAACATAAGCCGATGTGAGAGAGGCCTTCAGTTGCTTAGAAGTTACCCTGGGGTCCTTTGTGATCTCACCGACTATTACATGCCTTGCTCTTGGAATGATCTTTGTTGGTCGACCACTCCTGGGGAGGATAACAATGGTCTTGAATTTCCTCCATTTGTACACAATCTGTCTGACTGTGGATTGGTGGAGTCTAAACTCTTTAGAGATGGTTTTGTAACCTTTTCCAGCCTGATGAGCATCAACAGCGCTTTTTCTGAGGTCCTCAGAAATCTCCTTTGTTCGTGACATGAGGCACTTCCACAAACATGTGTTGTGAAGATCAGACTTTGAGAGATCCCTGTTCTTTAAATAAAACAGGATGCCCACTCACACCTGATTGTCATCCCATTGATTGAAAACACCTGACTCTAATTTCACCTTCAAATTAACTGCTAATCCTAGAGGTTCACATACTTTTGCCACTCACAGATATGTAATATTGGATCATTTTCCTCAATAAATAAATGACCAAGTATAATATTTTTGTCTCATTTGTTTAACTGGGTTCTCTTTATCTACTTTCAGGACTTGTGTGAAACTCTGATGATGTTTTAGGTCATATTTATGCAGAAATATAGAAAATTCTAAAGGGTTCATAAACTTTCAAGCACCACTGTATGCGCTGAAATGCCTCCAGAATCGTTTCATGATCTTATGCACTGTAGAGGGTGAAATATCCAAATCCCTTCCTATCTTTCTTTGAGGAACATAGTTTTTAAACATTTCAAACATTTTCTCACACATTTGATGATACACTGTAGAGCCCCGGCCCATCTTTACTCCTCAAAGACCAGGCCTTTCCTGGATACTGAGTTTGTACCTAATCATGATTACAATCACCTGTTGACATCACCTGTTTCAAATCACATCATTACTTAATTGTTTTACCTCATTATTAGCCCTAAATTACCACGGTCCCAACTTTTTTGGAATATACTGCAGGCCTGAAACGCAGGAATGGATGTATATTAACAAATGAATTGAAGTTGACCGGAAAAAAAAAAAGAAATATCTTGGGTTCATCCTGTCTGCGATGAAATACAAGTCAAATTAAATTTAGAAATCACTGCTTTCTTTTTTTATTTGCATTTTCCATTTTTCCAATCCATCCCAGCTTTTTCTGATTTCGGGTTGTAATTATCACAGTAATCTCTGTTCTCATTGGCTAGAAGAACAACCTCTAGCCCGCTCTGATAAAGTGTTTTATAATTCATTCATTCATTCATTCATTCATCTTCAGTAACTACCTTATCCTGGCCAGGATCATAAGGGGATCTGGGGTCCATCTTGGGAACACTGGGCACAAGGCAAAATGTCCACTGGACAGAAACACACACACACACACACACACACACACACACACACACACACACACACACACACACACACACACACAGAGACACACACATTCCACGTAGGGTCAGTTGAGAGTCTCCAGTTCATCTACCAGCATGCTATTGCAAAATAGGAGGAAACGGGAGAACACCCACGCAGACAGTAACCCGAGCTCAGGATTGACAAACACAATTCTTTCCTTACGAATTGAGCATGAGAATTCTGCCAGGTCACATGACCAGATGTTCCCTAGTGGGCGATTGCAGACTTCTGATTTCATTTCCAAAATATGCTCTACATGCTCTATGTATATAATTTGTTGGGAAAAAGAAAATAAGATGAGCAAAAATACATAGTCTTTCAAATATAGAGATCAAAACCATCATTAGAAATCATATGTGAACAATGACTTTGAATCACAAAAGTGACTGCAGAGTTTTGTCATCAATTTGTCTCCATCATTCAAGTGCTGGGTAATGATATATTTCCTGACAAATCAAGAGGAGCAAATGACTGTGTTATCTCCCCATCAGGATGAAAGGAAGAATGAAACGATGGCTTAATGTTTTCTTTATCCAGTAGTCACTGATGTGGAGAGATCTGTCTTTTGGCGTGGTATTAAGCCCCACCCTCTCAGTGATTTACAAATGACACACTGTAATTTACTTGAATGAGAATGCATCACCGGAGTTCAGCAGATGATGTCAGAGGGCTTTCCATAGTTAAAACAGAGCCGTGAACTTTCACGCACATGCACGTGCACTTACATGCACATGCTGACACATGCACATAGAAAACTTTTCAATAGCCTTCAATAAAACAAATGTGTCAGCTTGTAAAAGAATGCTATAATGTTCAACTGCAAGTCTCAGGTTAATACCATGACAGCACCACAAGTGAGATCCCTGAATGAGTGCGACACAATGACCTGTTGCACCCTTACTGCCAATTAATCAGAGTGGGAATTGTGTCTGAATGATTTTAGTTGCAGAAAGAGATGTCATGTGTCGGGCCAGAAGTAATAAGTGCGGGAACAACACACTGAAGGTCACTGACTCTTCAAGCTTCCAGGACTGTGAAGGGTTTAAGTGCCTATTAGAGGATTGTGGAGGCCTAATAAGACTTGATGGACACAGTTGCAGTCACAGCCAGAACCCAGAGATCCTCCTCATATTTTAGAAGGAGAGTAACAGACAGAGAGAGAGAGAGAGAGAGAGAGAGAGAGAGAGCGCTTGCCTTTCTGACACTAATATGGAAAAACTTGTTTGGAGTGAATATGAGTGCAAATATTATTCTTCCTGGGTATTACCACTGCGAGCGCCTTGGCCCAGGCAGCCAAAACGGGCTGGGACAAAAAGCCCAAAGACTTTCTCAGTACCTTCAAAGGGAGCCTACATAAAATAAACATGGCCATCAGATTACAGGCACTAACTCGGCTCAGTGTTAAAACCGGGCCGGGCGCGCGCCTAGCCGGTAACTGTGGGGTCCGCTCAGTCAACACGATGACGCAGGATGGAACAAAAGTGTGACAGAAAAAGCAAGTCTGTCGGAACACAGCCCCAGCCCACAGCACCACTGACCCTGCTGCCCAGACCTGAAGAAGAGAGGAGAGGGGAGGGGAGGAGAATAGAAATCAGAAATGCTTGTACTGTTAGAATATACACGCTATACTAGAGGGGCTCTGGTTGAAAAATGGAAACGGAGACACAGGAAAGGGTCGGGAACGGAAAGGAAATGAAGAACATGAGTTAGGGTAGAGTGAAAGAAACCAGTTGAGAGATATAGGGAGTAGAGGAAAAAGCTGAGAGACACCAGAAAGGTAAAACGGGATAGACAAGGACGGATAGAGAAAGTAACCATATTTAAAGGTGTGTATGTGTGTGCTGAGGTTTTTGAGGGTAACCCCAGTCACCCCTTCAACACTGGACAGCCTCTCTCTGGCAGTATGACATCACAGGGCTCTTTTATATGGCGGGCTGTGATGACGTAATCGACCTGGCAGTAGGAGAAAGTGAATGTGTCCCTGGAGAGAGGCTGGGTGTTTCACTCACCCTGAGTCTAACCCCAAACAGACAGACAGACAGACAGACAAGCACACACAGTATTATAGTCCACCACTTGCCATATTCCAGAGTGCAAGAGTCATAAACATTGATTAAATAATTACTCAGATGCAAAGAAATGCTCCTCACACATGCAGTCAGTGTCATATGCACGCACGCGCACACACATGCATTCGTGCACACACGCACACAGCAGCAAAGGAAACTCTGGGCGGCACGACTAGACTGACCACAGTGGGTGCAGACACAACCAATGTGTGCAAGCACACACACGCACACACACACACATGCACACACACTCTAGTAGAGTATACTTTCCAATCTAAACACTTGTGATCTAGAAATGTTTTGATATTCTGCATTTTATGGAAACCTGATTCTGTTTACTGAAAACATATTTCTATAAATTCCCTCCCGCTATATGAACTATTAGTTCTACTCGAGCCGTCATAGTGCTACCACATTGTTTACACCTTATAAAGTCAGCAAGTTTTTTATTGAGAATATTCATAACAAAAGCAGAAAGAAGTCAATCATACTGTATCTCTCGTGTTTTTCGTGGTTATAAGCAAGCCAAAAAGGCATTTTAGTGCGATTTCAAAAAGGAAAAGCTTGCTATGTTGTGAGAAAGAAATAATCTGCGGCAAGTCAATCCATCTGTTATTTGTAGCCGCTTATCCTGTGCAGGGTCGCGGGCAAGCTGGAGCCTATCCCAGCTGACTATGGGCGAGAGGCAGGGTACACCCTGGACAAGTCGCCAGGTCATCGCAGGGCTGACACATAGAGACAAACAACCTTTCACACTCACGGTCAATTTAGAGCCACCAATTAGGCTAACCTGCATGTCTTTGGACTGTGGGGGAAATCAGAGCAAACCCACGCAGACAACATGCAAAACCCACACAGAAAGGCCCTCGTCAGCCACTGGGCTTGAACCCAGGACCTTCTTGCTGTGAGGCGACAGTGCTAACCACTACACCATCATGCCGCCCTGGCAAGTGAATCTCCTTTCCCTATTTGACACAGAAGAAGCATTTAAATCATTAATGTCGTCTGTGATTCAGAATGACCCTGTGATGTCTCAGTAAGCTCTATGTTCATCAGCTCTGACTCGGCCCAGCCTTGGCCCAAACTGGGGAAAATTTCATTTATAAATAGCAAAAGAGGACTTTACATTTTTACTCAGTATCTATTTCTCCAAGTGAATCTATGCTAATTACATTATGATGTCATCAGCACGTCATTGTTATGTCACCCCGATGACACAGCAGTTTCAGTGCTGAGTAAGTGTTACTTTGCTGCAGTCACCTGAGCACTAAGGTTTAAGGCTGAGGCCTGGAAATTCCCTCTGGTGCCAAATCAGGTTTTTGGAATTAAAACACAAGAGCACTGAGATGTTCAAAAGCCCTCAGACTGAAAGCAGATTGTTGCGGAAAGCAATGCAGTGCCTATGTGTAATCAGGCGCACACAGGGTGTGTAAGCATCTGATTATAAGGACAAAATAGACACATTCACACCAAAGTTCGCACAACACCCAAGGTCAAGACACTCAGCCCCACAAATACACACTGTACCCAACCGGCGTCGTCTCCCCCCCCCTCAGTTTACTGACTCAGCTGTTGTGTAGGAAGTCGATGGCCTTTGAAGACGGGAAGAATCTATCATTAGTTGAGAGATGCAGAAAAGAGAAGGAGAGGGAGAATAAGCACTCCATTGTCTACCCAGTCACCCCTCCCTCTGTCCACCATATCCGAAAAATAATTGTATTGTCCTAATTACAGAGAGGTTCTTGAACAGGTGTGGGGAGCTGCACCTGGAGGGCCCAAGTGCGTGGGTGTGTGGTAGACTGTAAATGCATATATGGGTGCGTACACATACACTTGTGTTATTATGTACTATCAGTACACAATAGACAGCTATTACAAGTGCATCAGAGTACAGAAAATAGCACTGCAAATACAGCAGCTATAGTAATAAGTAATGGTATTGATACATGACAAAGGCTACATACTAATTAGTACAACACTACTATACAGTTTCAGGCATAGCCCATGTGTCTGCTCCTAGCACTTTCCAACAGTCCTGATTTTCCAAAAAGTGTCCACTCACTTATATTCTGTCTCAGAGAACATAAACTACAACCCCCTATTCCAAAAAAAGTTGGGACACTGTGTTAAACATAAATAAAAACAGAATGTGAAGATTTGCAAATCATGGAAACCATATATTTCATTGAAAGTAGTACAAAGGCATGACATGGGTAGCTTGTACATCTAGGAAGGCATCATTAATGCTGAATGATATACACTTTTCAGAGCAATATGCTGCCATCCAGACAAAATCTTTTTCACGGAAGGCCTTCCTTCTTTCAGCAAGACAATGCCAAACCACTTTCTGCACATATTAAAACTGCATGGCTCCGTAGTAAAAGAGTCCAGGTGCTAAACTGGCCTGCCTGCAATCCAGACCTGTCTCCTGTTTGAAACGTTTGATGTATTATAAAGCACAAAATACGACAAAGGAGATCCCGAACTGTTGAGCAACTGAAATTGTATATCAGGCAAGAATGGGACAACGTTTCTCTTTCAAAACTACAGCAATTGGTCTCCTCAGTTCCCAAACGTTTACAGAGTGTTGTTAAAAGTAGAGGTGATGCAACACAGTAGTAAACATGCCCCTGCCCCAACTTTTTTGAAATGTGTTGCTGACATCAAATTCAAAATGAGCATATATTTAAAAAACAAACAAACAAACAAACAATAACATTTCTCAGTTTCAACATTTGATATGTTGGCTTTGTACTATTTTCAATGAAATTTAGGGTTTCCATGATTTTCTAATTATTGCGTTCTGTTTTTATTTATAGTTTACACAGCGTCCCAACTTTTTTGGAATTAGGGTTGTAGATAGAGACGTTAATGGGCATCCTTTAGTGGGCCAGTCTGGCCTGAATGTTGCTGGATCACTTTATTTTTTTTCTGTTTATGTACATTCTTAATGTTGGGCTTTTTTTAGATGGAGATAAGTTGGAATATTTATTCAGTAACTGACTGTTGTGCAGTTTGACACCACAAAAAAGCAGATTATGTCAAATTATCACAAGAGGAAATTTCCGTGAAGGGAAGATGAGCTGAATTTGTCCATCACATTGTGAGAGCATGTAGATTTAATAAATCATCATCACAAATGGGTGCTTCTTAAATGACATATTATGAATGGCCGAAAAAAGCCGGACATGATCAAACGGTCAAAAATTGATGTTGTGCCAGTGTCCTCCCATTTTTATTTTTTGCAAACAAGGTTGTCACCTTGTTGAGACCTAACTTGACATGTGTGTGGGCAGTGTTGCCAATTTAGTGACACGTCTAGTGACATTATGAGCAAAAGTTTCATATTTATCAAATGTCTTGCACTTGATATGGTTGTTCAGTTCAGACTGACGGAGTTGTGCTTCCTCAGAACTATCACTGATCACCATTGTTCCCAATGACCACTGAATCACTAAACGCCATTGTTTGACCTACATGCACACTTCTTTCTTTGTTCTCTGTTTGGATATGTCTGATTATATAAAATCAGAAATGCAGTTTTTTTTCTGTAACTATTTTTTCTGAGTGTATTTCCTGACTAACACTTTCACCAATACCACAGCTCCTTTTGTATTTCATCTGTGTTCTTGATAGAAATTACAGTATTAATGATGTAAACAGTTGGCGGTAGCACGGCAGCATAACGTAGCGTTGCCGCCTCTGGTCTGATCCTGAGGTCATGTAACTGTCTGTATCAAGTTCTGGTCCATGTTCTTGCTGTGTCCGTGTGGATTTCCTCCCAGTTCTCTGGTTTCCTGCAGCTGTCCTTCAAAATCTAGTGGAAAGCCTTCCCAGAAGACTGGAGGCTGTTACAGTAGCAAAGAGGGGGATAATCCCATATTAATAGGGGAGAGCGGGGAGACTTGGGACAGTTTGTACTCTCATAAATTAACTTCAACCAATCAGGTTTTAAATTACATCAAGAAGTTAGTTGTTGTGGGGTGGCACAGCGGTGTGGTGGTTAGCGCTGTCGCCTCACAGCAAGAAGGTCCTGGGTTTGAGCCCAGCGGCCGATGAGGGCCTTTCTGTGTGGAGTTTGCATGCTGTCTGCGTGGGTTTCCTCCAGGTGCTCCGGTTTCCCCCACAATCCAAAGGCATGCAGGTTAGGCTAATTGGTGGCTCTTAAGTGAATGGTTGTCTGTGTCTATGTGTCAGCCCTGCAATGACCTGGCGACTTGTCCAGGGTGTACCCCGCCTTTTGCCCATAGTCAGCTGGGATAGGCTCCAGCTTGCCTGTTACCCTGTAGAACAGGATGAGTGGCTACAAATAATGGATGGATGGATGGATGGATGGGTTAGATGTTGCCCCTTTGAGTAACCTACTTCCTTTGGCACTGTGCAGTTCAATATTTTTATCAACCAAAACTTGTATTTTCTACTTCGCAGTTCACCTCCATTCTATGGTGCAATGTACATCGGTGAATTCAGGATTTGTTAGAAATTTAAGTTTGTAGCCTAGAGTTACCATACAGTATTATTTATTAAACTTAAATTTTGGGAAAAACATTTAAGGATTTTTTTTCCAAAATGGCCAGATGGGAAGAGTTGGGACAGTTAAACTTATTTCATTCCTTCTTGAGAATGGAAATGTGTTGTCTAGCCAGATTATGGGTAAACTGACATTTTTCTATCACTGTACTAGCGTTGTGTGTTCATACAGTTCACATGTTAAGTTTTGATAATAAATAAAAATTAAACATGTAGGCCTAGGTATTTTATTTTTGTTCCATGTCTCCCCACTATGTCCCAAGTCTCCCAACATAATGTCCCATATCTCCCCTCAATGTCTCATGTCTCTCTGCAAAAAATAATGACAGAAAAAGTGAAGCCTGAAGGCCAGTATATGTGGCAAGCTGAGAAACTATACTGCAACCCCAATATAATGAACTCTTATACTATGAACTTTTGCATATAAAGAACTAAATTTGTATCCCTTTAATGACAATAAGGTGGAGTCTTCAAAAAAAATCACTGAGCCATGCGTTTCTTTTCCCACCACAGACAAACAAGAAGTAATCAAGCCCGCAGTCAAATTAACAATACGTGTTAACGGCATAAAACAAAAGCTTAACTAGCTCATCTTAGATTAGATTAGATTAGATTAGATTAGATTAGATTAGATTAGATAGAACTTTACTGATACCTTTGGGCGAGTTCCCTCAGGGAAATTAAAATTCCAGCAGCATCATTACAGGATAAACAAAGAATAGAAAATAGAGAAAAACTTCTAGATAAATTAAATTAAATATTTACATCTCATCTCATTATCTCTAGCCGCTTTATCCTGTTCTACAGGGTCGCAGGCAAGCTGGAGCCTATCCCAACTGACTACGGGCGAAAGGCGGGGTACACCCTGGACAAGTCGCCAGGTCATCACAGGGCTGACACATAGACACAGACAACCATTCACACTCACATTCACACCTACGGTCAATTTAGAGTCACCAGTTAACCTAACCTGCATGTCTTTGGACTGTGGGGGAAACCGGAGCACCCGGAGGAAACCCACGCGGACACGGGGAGAACATGCAAACTCCACACAGAAAGGCCCTCGCCGGCCACGGGGCTCGAACCTGGACCTTCTTGCTGTGAGGCGACAGTGCTAACCACTACACCACCGTGCCACCCAAGTATTTACATATACAAATATAAAAAAGAATAAGATATGGTGTAAAAAAGAAAAAAAAAGCCAGCAGGAGAGGTATTGCACATTATATTGCACATATTGCACAATGTCCAGTATTGCTTATTGTCAGGCTAGGCTACTGCTCCTTCCCTTCCCGTCCTCTGTCCTCCTGTTACCCCTTCTTCCCCCCAGAGAGGAGTTGTACAGTCTGATGGCGTGAGGGACAAAGGAGTTTTTGAGATGTTGATCACTAACAATTATTGAGAATGCCAATCACTGACTTCAAAAAATCCCTTAAAAGGACTTTACGAGCTAAAGTCCTTTTAAGGGATTAAAGGCAATAAATGGATGTCATCGCTTGAAGAATTTTATATAAAAACATGCTGGCAAACAGATCCAAATCAGTGATCAAAAACCAGAGTCAAGAAACAGGCAATGGTCAAGACAGGATATCAAAGGCAGAGACAAAGGGCAACATCAAAAATACAAAACAGAGTCGGAAACCAGAATATCAACACAGTAGTACAAAAGGCTTGGTAACTTGAGACACAAAGTCTGTGTGTAGTGAGAGTCCTTATAAGTGTGCACTGTGATTGCACTCTAATCTGGAACAGGTGCATGGTAATTAGTCCTAATGGCACTGCACGTGTGTATATGAGTAGCAGTTTGAGGTGTGCTGCTGCGCACATGCGGACACCGTCAAAAACAAACTTCATATCCTGAACCATGTAAAGTGTGATGAGAAAGCAATGAATTTGTTTAAAGAATACAGTATCCCAAAAAATTCAATTTCAATTTTTCAAGCAAATGAAAAAGAACTCAGAGATTTTGCCCATGACTGTAATCAACATGACGGGCTGAAAAGAAAGAAGATGCGGCAAGCAAATTACGGCGAGTGTGACTTATTTCCTTTATTTCAGAGTGACTTATTTCCTTTAGTTTGTAAATATGTAAGTGAATTAAGCGTAGATATAATTTAAACACAGTTGGTCTTGTTTTATGTAAGAGTGAGTGTTTGGTGTGACAAGTGGGTCCATTTCAGTATTACGACCTTTTCAGTATAACAAACTATTTGGACGTCCCCCGAGGAGTTTGTTATAGCAGCGTTGCAGTGTAATGTTGTGGCAAGAAGGTATAGTAAATACTCTCGAATGCAACTTCTTCGATCCATAGCTGGCAAGGGCCATAGGGACACCAATGATGACATTTTAACAGTCCATCATTGGTGTGTTTAGGGCATTTAAACTTGGTGGAGCCCATCCCTCTCCAAGCTTGATCAAGGGACAATTTAGAGTAGCCAGTTAACCTAACTGCATGCCTTTGGACTGTAGGGGAAACCGGAGCACCCGGAAGAAACCCACACAGACACGGTGAGAACATGCAAACTCCACACAGAAAGGCTCCTGATGGCCACTAGGCTCGAACTCAGAACCTTCTTACTGTGTGGCAACAGTGCTAACCACTTACATCACCGTGCTGCCCCATGAATGTGCAAAGGATTTCATCCAATCTACAAAAGCTGAAAACTTGTCCTGTCTCCTCCACATGCTTTTGGAATCCCATTTTGGCATATCACTACAGTGACGTGGCCGCTCTGACGGCTTCAACCATCAAAGTGTCTAGGGAACATTACAGTAGTGGTTTCCTGTTGCCTTCTACTGGATTATTATAGAGGTTTTCTCCTCTCAACCATTCACAGACAATTTAGAGCCACCAGTTAGCCTAACCTGTATGCCTTTGGACTGTGGGAGAAACCCACACAGACACAGGGAGAACACACAAACTCCACACAGAAAGGCCCCCATCAGCCACTGGGCTCAAACCCAGAACCTTCTTGCTGCGAGGCGACAGTGCTAACCACTTACACCACCGTGCTGCCGCTTTTGGAACAGGATGTTTAACAAGTACATATGGGTGTCATAGTCATGTGTGCACAAACTTTTGGCCATACAGTGGAAGTTTAGCTTGTAGTTAAGCAGAGATGGACAGTAATGAAGTACATTTACTCGAGTACTGTACTTAAGTACACTTTTTGAATATCTGTACTTTACTTGAGTATTATTTTTTTGGAAACTTATGAGTAACTTCACTACATTTGAAAGACAAATATCGTACTTTTCACTCCACTACATTTCTATCAAGGTCCTTGTTGCTCATTACTATGAAACAGCTTTGAAAGTGGATGCTTTTTTCTTTTCTTTATGAGTAACATTTGATCAGTGGGATCTGTACTTTGACTTAAAGAGGAACTGAAGTAATTTTTAAACTTGCTTTATTTCTTAATTAACGTGTTATTCAATTGCATTTTTGGTTTTAGTACCCTTATATCGTGACTCATATTGGCAACTAATTGCGATTAAATATTATACTTATCGGCCTATTCGGTTTTTAGCCATGTTGAATTTAGTTAGTTTGGTCCACGGCAGGTGTCGCTTATCCGAGCGATCTTCACGAGACTTGTGCGAGACTTCGAAATGTGAAGTGTCAGCTAGGTGTCAGTGCTGCTATTTTGAAAACTGTTTTCCGTACGAAAAATTGCACAAAAATGAGTTTAAATGACGATTACTACATACTTTTTTCAAACTTTCCTGATTACTATCAAAACAAACAAAACTTCGGCTTGATTACATCAACATTCAAAAGAGAGCGCACTCGTCTTTTGACAATGTTGGCAGATGTCAGTCACTTTGATTTCCGCTGTACGTTTTACTTTACGACCAACAAAGATCACTCCAAGAGCAAGGCATGTTATAGTCGGCGAGGTCACAGAGGCCCCAGGGTAACTTCTAAGCAACTGAAAGCCTCTCCCACATTGGCTAATGTTAATGTTCATGAGTCCACCATCAGGAGAACACTGAACAACAATGGTGTGCATGGCAGGGTTGCAAGGAGAAAGCCACCGCTCTCCAAAAAGAACATTGCTGCTCATCTGCAGTTTGCTAAAGATCACGTGGACAAGCCAGAAGGCTATTGGAAAAATGTTTTGTGGGCAGATGAGACCAAAATAGAACTTTTTGGTTTAAATGATAAGCGTTATGTTTGGAGAAAGGAAAACACTGCATTCCAGCATAAGAACCTTATCCTATCTGTGAAACATGGTGGTGGTAGTATTATGGTTTGGGCCTGTTTTGCTGCATCTGGGCCAGGACGGCTTGCCATCATTGATGGAACAATGAATTCTGAATTATACCAGTGAATTCTAAAGGAAAATGTCAGGACATCTGTCCATGAACTGAATCTCAAGAGAAGGTGGGTCATGCAGCAAGACAATGACCACACAAGTCGTTCTACCAAAGAATGGTTAAAGAAGAATAAAGTTCATGTTTTGGAATGACCAAGTCAAAGTCCTGACCTTAATCCAATCGAAATGTTGTGGAAGGACCTGAAGCGAGCAGTTCATGTGAGGAAACCCACCAACATCCCAGAGTTGAAGCTGTTCTGTACGGAGGAATGGGCTAAAATTCCTGATCAACAGTTACCGGAAACGTTTAGTTGCAGTTATTGCTGCACAAGGGGGTCACACCAGATACTGAAAGCAAAGGTTTATATACTTTTCCCACTCACAGATCTCATCTCATTATTTCTAGCCGCTTTATCCTGTTCTACAGGGTCGCAGGCAAGCCGGAGCCTATCCCAGCTGACTACGGGCGAAAGGCGGGGTACACCCTGGACAAGTCGCCAGGTCATCACAGGGCTGACACATAGACACAGACAACCATTCACACTCACATTCACACCTATGGTCAATTTAGAGTCACCAGTTAACCTAACCTGCATGTCTTTGGACTGTGGGGGAAACCGGAGCACCCGGAGGAAACCCATGGGGAGAACATGCAAACTCCGCACAGAAAGGCCCTCGTCAGCCACGGAGCTCGAACCCGGACCTTCTTGCTGTGAGGCGACAGCGCTAACCACTACACCACCTGGATGAAAGGTTCTGCTAAATAACTGTAATGTTATATCCTCAACACCTGCAGGATTTCCGAAAGGTCTTTTAGTTTTATCTGAATTCACCCTACATCCTGTATAAGTGCACTTTCCTGAGTATGCTTGATAATCTCAGTGCCATTTGGGACACAGCCAAGCATTTGTCTTGGTTGAATTCTTCAGGAGATAAAGATGAGCAGCAGCTCAATGTCAAGCCCCTTGTGAAAGTAGGCTGTGTTATGTTGTGGCGAGCGCGTGCAGCACTTCACGTCAGCTTGCTGTTCAAATGCGTGCGTCTTGTCCTCATTTTAAACAAAAACAAACTGTTGGTGTCATGGCCATGGCAGCATGACACGCTTGAGAAAGTCAGCTCAGATTTTCCCAGAGCCAGATGATTGAGATCTCTCCATGTTAGATGTATAATCTGAAGCAGTTATTAGGCTACTTGACGCATTGTGTTGAGGACTGAGCCTGTTTTCCTGTTGACTGTTTTCCTGTTGACGGCTCCACTTGACTCTCGCTCTCTTTACGGTAAGCGGCACGCGATCCCGTGAGAGCTAATTACATCATAGCGGACGCTGATTGGCTAATCTCCCCCAGGCTTCATCCTGAAGGGAGGGGGGAGAAAAGCCCCTCGCGCGCTTGTAGCTGTGTGACTCATCAGTTCTGGGCCCTGTGGTCGAACTTTAATCAATTAAGTGACTGTGCCGTTTCTGATCCTCTGGTCCATGTGGTTTGTGAGCGAGACTTGCCGACGGCTGTGCTGAACTGCTCATCCACTCGTTTTAGAAGAGATTGGTGATTTCTGACTTGATGTTTTTCAGGGTTCAAGCAGACAAACCTGACTTTCAGAGGCACTGTTTCACAAAGTTGGTGACTTTTCAGAGCATTTTTTAACATAGTTACTGGGAGACCAAGTGGCCAGATTTGGTCTCCGAGTCAATGCCAAACCAGCTTCACTGGGAGACCAAATTTTAAACCAAGTTATGTCTTATCATTTGGTTCAATCAGTTGCAATTAATTAACCAAGTACCATGTAAGTATACATTTAACATGGAAAACGAAGATCTATGTTATAAGATATATACACACAAGATCATGTTGGTTAAGAAAAACAAAACTAAAATTTGGTTACTGAGATGGCTGATGTCAGAATCCGATGTCATTACTGCGTAACTTTGAGTGTCTTTGACATAACATTTGTGCTTGGTAATTGCTCTTGATAGCTGTGTAGTCACTGTAGTGTGTTTGTCTGTATGGTGATTGGTGAACCATTTTGCATCACAGAATATGCCGCAGCGGTGCAGCCGCATGGACTCTGGGGCCTGTGATTGTATTGCCCAGACCAGTTGGTCTCCTAGTGGAAAATCCTTAAAAAATGCTCTGCTTTACCTGCCACCTGCCCATGGTGACTTGCATGAAAAACAGACCCACACACAGTGTTGCCACCACTCTCAGGCACAGTTTTAAGGGGTGGCAAAAGGTGGCAGTTGCCACTGTACAGTAAAAATATCCCTTAGCAAAAAGAAGTTAATTCAAGTGTACTATGAGTATACTTATTTTTTACTAAAACTGAGGAAGTATACTTGAAGTTGACTTTTTATAAACTATATTTTATATACTTAAGAATAGTATAGTGAAGTATACTGAAAAGTATAAACAAAAGTCTAAGACTAAGTACATTAATACTAAGACTTACACTTATACTTTAATACTAAAACTTATACTTTAGTATACTTTTTACGTTTTTCTGCCACAAAGTACTAATACTTAGTATATCTTGCTCCAAGTCATTGACTCATGCTTAACATTTAATTTATATATTAATATAATATAATGCTGGAGTTTAAAACTTTACAGTATATAGTATGTGTGCTCAATTGCATTACCTTTATGTACCTTAAAATCATACACAAAAACAGAAAAACTTTTGACTTGACTTTATTGATCAAGCTAATCCCTTTCATAAGGGTTTGGCAATGGTGTTATGTACATAGCGTCAGCTGTTTCAACAAGAACACATTTTGTTTTGATCATGTCAGGCCAGACAGCATTAACAGTTTCAGTTTTTTTAAACAACATATAGGAAAGTACACTACCTTTCAAAAGTTTGGGGTCACCCAGACAATTTTGTGTTTTCCATGAAAAGTCACACTTTTATTTACCACCATAAGTTGTAAAATGAATAGAAAATATAGTCGAGACATTTTTCTGGCCATTTTGAGCATTTAATCGACCCCACAAATGTGATGCTCCAGAAACTCAATCTGCTCAAAGGAAGGTCAGTTTTATAGCTTCTCTAAAGAGCTCAACTGTTTTCAGCTGTGCTAACATGGTTGTACAAGGGTTTTCTAATCATCCATTAGCCTTCTGAGGCAATGAGCAAACACATTGTACCATTAGAACACTGGAGTGAGAGTTGCTGGAAATGGGCCTCTATACACCTATGGAGATATTGCACCAAAAACCAGACATTTGCAGCTAGAATAGTCATTTACCACATTAGCAATGTATAGAGTGGATTTCTGATTAGTTTAAAGTGATCTTCATTGAAAAGAACAGTGCTTTTCTTTCAAAAATAAGGAAATTTCAAAGTGACCCCAAGTTTTGAACGGTAATGTACTTTGTACATTGATTTGTGAATCTTTACATACAGGCCTGTTTGATCATAAAAGTACAGATTTTGTTTCTATCTAGTTATTTATTTTTGGTTCCAAAGGTGTGCACTTTTCTTTTACCTTTTTTGACAAGGAAGGACTTTAGTTCTCAGTTGCTTTACCACTTTTTACAAATAAGGACTTGATCTTGGAGAGACCATTATGTTTACATTTTTACATGCAAATGTGCACTTTTTCCTTTCATTTTCTCCAGTAAGGAAGGACTTGATTTCATAGGTCTTTGTGTTTGAAAATATATCAAACTTGTTTTCAACATTCTGTCTTGTGATTTTGTAAATGCATCACACTCTTGTGTACATACAGTATGAGTAAACTTTAAGAATACTTTAAGGAGTATATTTCCAGTATATAAATAGTAAGCTACAAGTAATATGCCAAGCAAACTTAAAGTATAACAAGTAAACTAGTGAAATAACCAACATTTATAACAGTATACTTAAAGTATACAATAATAAACTAAAAATAGGGACTTGAAGTATATAACTAGTACAATGGCAGTATATCGATAAGTGTACTTGTGGTATACTTTAAGCATATGAGAGGGATATACCAAGTACATTGATAGTATATAGATGAGTGTACTTTTGCAAACTTAAAATGAACTTTAAAGTATACTTTTATAAACTTGAAATGTTCCAATTTAGCCCAAAAAAGTATTAAATTTGTATTAAATTTGCAGCACGGTGGTGTAGTGGTTAGCACGGTCGCCTCACAGCAAGAAGGTTCCGGGTTCGAACCCAGCGGCCGGCGAGGGCCTTTCTGTGTGGAGTTTGCATGTTCTCCCCGTGTCTGTGTGGGTTTCCTCCGGGTGTTCTGGTTTCCCCCACAATCCAAAGACATGCAGTTAGGTTGACGTGGGGCGGCCTTGGGCTGAGGTGCCCTTGAGCAAGGTACTGTACCGAACCCCTGACTGCTCCCCGGGCACTCTGGTGTGGCTGCCCACTGCTCAGAGTGTGTGTGCGTGTGTTCACTGCTTCAGATGGGTTAAATGCAGAGGATGAATTTCACTGTGCTTGAAGTGTGCATGTGACGAATAAAGGTTTCTTCTTCTTATACTTTCTAGTACACTAAAAGTACATGGTCTGTAGTATACTTGCTATACTTATACTGAAGCATACTTAATAAAATTAACTTTAAGTATACTACTTTTTGCTAAGGGATGTCTTGCCACCCCAGTTGCCCCCCTATTTTAAAAATAATTATTTATTAAAACACATTTTTGAAATTCAATTATCTCTCTACAGAGATATGAAGTCCTCATCTCATCTCTACCTACCGTTATTTACGTTATTTCACACCCCACCCCGGAATTTTGAAATGGTTTCACCCAGAGAGAGATGTTCTGTTAGCATTACTAGCAGGTCAGCCTACTGTAGCTCGCATTTTCGCCTGTGTGTTATTCAGTTTAGTGATATACTTAATTTGTTTCTTTTAGTTTTACGGAAATCGAGGATGAACACATCTGTATAAGTTTGAAGTCTTCAGTAAAGATCTACAATCTAAACTGTTCGCTATCTGTCTATTTTTTGACACATCGCTAGGGCAGAATAGTTCCATTCATTGCTTGGGAATATACTTTCAGAAAAGATGGTTTAGATGGTTGAATCTGTTTTCCTTGATGGTACAATAGCTCAATACATATTTGACAAGATGACTTGATTGTGAGTCTTTCTTGAGCGTAAGTAAAAATGATTTCTACGATTTGCATAAACTGCTGCATCGACAACCTATGCCCCCCTCCTGGAACCTATGCCCCTCCTTTGCCACCCTAAGGAAAAATCTCTGGAGCCGCCACTGATCACTCTTAACTACAAAGCTGAATAAAGTACCGAGAACTGCTACAGTGGTGCCCTAAAACATCATCAGATTTTCACACAAGGCCTAAAAGTCGATCAAGAGAACCCAGTTAAACAAATAAGACCAAAATATTATACTTGGCCATTTATTTATTGGGCGGCACGGTGGTGTAGTGGTTAGCGCTGTCACCTCACAGCAAGAAGGTCCGGGTTCAAGCCCCGTGGCTGGCGAGGACCTTTCTGTGCAGGGTTTGCATGTTGTCCGTGTGGGGTTGCTCCAGTTTCCCTCACAGTCCAAAGACATGCAGGTTAGGTTAACTGGTGACTCTAAATTGACTGTGAGTGTGAATGGTTGTCTGTGTCTATGTGTCAGCCCTGTGATGACCTGGTGGCTTGTCCAGGGTGTACCCCGCCTTTCGCCCATAGTCAGCTGGGATAGGCGCCAGCTTGCCTGCGACCCTGTGGAACAGGATAAAGCGGCTTGAGATGAGATGTCTTGCTCAAGGGCATTTCAGCCATTCCTGCTGGTTCAGGGAATCAAACTGGTGACCTTTTGGTCCCAAAGCTGCTTCTCAAACCATTAGGCCATGGCTTCTTCTTGGACCTGTATACGTATGTGTGGAAAAATGTGGATTCTGAAGAAGTCCCTTCCTATAGCATGTGGCGGCACCGATCTCCGTTTCCGCAGCCCTCAGACTCTTGCCTATTAGAAAGAAAGAAAGCACAACTTTATTCATCACACACTTGTGAAATTCCTGTCTGCATTTAAGCAGTGAACACACATACCCAGAGCAGTGGGCAGCCATACTAACAGCACCCGGGGAGCAGTTGGGAGTTAGGTGCCTCGCTCAACGGCACCTCAGCCCAAGGCCGTCCCATATTAACCTAACCGCATGTCTTTGGACTGTGGGGGAAACCGGAGCACCAGGAAGAAATCCATGCAGACACATGCAAAAAGGCCCCCGCTGGCTGCTGGGCTCGAACCCAGAACCCAGAGCAGTGGGCAGCCATACTAACAGCACCCAGGGAGCAGTTAGGAGTCTCGCTCAACGGCACCTCAGCCCAAGGCTGTCCCATATTAACCTAACCGCATGCCTTTAGACTGTGGGGGAAACCAGAGCACCCGGAGGAAATCCATGCAGACACATGCAGAAAGGCCCCCGCCGGCCGCTGGGCTCAAACCCAGAACTTTCTTCCTGTGAGGCAACTGTGCTAGGGTTACAGTGGGGGGCTAGTCCTCTGGTAATCCACACTCGCATCTGTATTGCAGCGTGCCTTGCCAGATGGCAGTAGGTATCATTTTTATGATGGTCTTTGGTATGACTTGACCGCGAGTAGAACTCGTGATCTCCCGATCGAGAGGCGAACACACTAACCACTAGGCCAACTTGCGGTTTTGATTCTGAAGAAGTACGGCTTGTCAATTCTGCCTGGAAACCCATTGTAGTGACATGTTTGGTCATTTGAGACACTTTCTTCACAGCAAATCAATTACAGAACTGAAACTACGTATCTTCTCCAACCCAAACCCAACATCAACCTATTCTAATATTGTATGTTATGAACATACAGTAGTAGATAAAGTAGAATTGACTACAGTTGCACGATAAGGGCATCAAATTAGTTTTGACTTTCAATTATCAGGCCAGTAAACAAGTTCTGTACAAGACTTGTACCATCCCAATTTAAATAATATATCCATCCATCCATCCATCCATCATCTGTAAGTGCTTATCCTGTGCAGGGTCACGAGCAAGCTGGAGCCTATCCCAGCTGACTATAGGTGAGAGGCGGGGTACACCCTGGACAAGTCGCCAGGTCATCGCAGGACTGACACATAGAGACAAACAAACATTCACACCTATGGTCTTTGGAGGAAACCCATGCAGACACAAGGAGAACATGCGAACTCCACAGAGAAAGGCCCACGTCAGCCACTGGGTTCGAACCCAGAACCTTCTTGCTGTTGAGGCAACAGTGCTAACCACTACACCCGAATATAGCTAAATTCACTGTACATAACAATATGGGATACAAATATTTTACATCCTGTTTTTTGTCTTATGAACCAGTACTGTTTCTGTTTTAGCTCTCAAAGAACAGTTCAAACAACAATGAAGGTACAGATCAAACTTATTGAGAGAGAGGAAAGTCTGTGGAGCACTTGGAGTGTGGCCTGAAACAGGAAGGTCCATGTGGCAGCAACAGTAGCAGCTTCCTTTGGGTAAACCTTTAGGTATTATGTATGTCCCATATATGACATTCAGATCAATTTGAAAATAAATCCATATTAAGTAAGCAACAAATACCAAGTAAAATGGGTTTAGGGTTTGCTACCATTTCGTCTACTAGTGATGTCCAACTCTGATCATATCACCACTGATATGGAAAGATGTCAATCCTGTGCAACCAGATGTATTGGGTTAATTTATTCTGGTGATCCATATCAGTAAAAGCTATTATCAGTATCCTGCTTTAATAAGGCTTTTAGATACGTGCATTATTTTTGAAAGCTGATAGTGTTGGTTCACTTAGTCCATCGGCTCACTTGTCTTCTTCTTCTTCTTTTGCCTATTTCTAATTTATTCTTGGTTTGTTTTGCATTTAAACTGGCTTGATGTGCTATTTTGTTAGAACAATATCTTTGGGCAAAATCATTTAGATCTCATCTGTGCAGACAGAATGCCAAAGTGTCTGAACTTACGCATGCTTCCTTTAACTGACATATTGAATCATGTTCAGTAATCAAATCTTGCCGACTGATTTCACTTGGTCTACTGACGACAGACTTGATGAGCTCATCAGACCTCACACTTGTCTTGCTGAACTGTTGCCCCTGTTGCTCAGAGGGATCTGCTGGTAATAATTCCTTTATTAAACCTCTGTGTATTGGGACCGTGTGTATTGCCATCGCGCCCCCCAGCGTTCATTAGTGGAATGACATGAGCAGCACTTGGCTGCCATGGAATTCGTGAAAGCACACCATAACCAAGACATGTGCAAAAACGAACTGGTCTCATGATAATCATTTTTATTGGCAATATGTGAACATACAACACATGGATAAAATATTTCATGCATCTAGGTGAACCTTGTCAGTGTACGATGAGGTCAGTGTATTAAAGTGAGAAGCAGATGTTGGAGATGGGTCGGGAGTGTAACATGTTGTCAGGGCGGGTGAGATCACGGATAACTCTGAAGCACAAATTTTATAGAGCAGTGATGGGACCTGGAGGGGATGATCGGGGCACTCCACTCTAAACAAGGGTAAAAAATCTTACGCCATAAAGAAAGGATGTCGGGTATCTTGCTCAGTGTACTGTAGCTGTTCACTAAAATTTGTTTATACAGAGGAAAAACACAAACATCACATGGTGTGATTTACAATGGGGTAAAATATGTCACATATATACTATGATGTGAGAATTTATTATATAACCCTTAGTGTTAGAGCGCGTTAGTGTAGATCTGGTCTAGGTGTCACCAATAATGATGTTTTACAGTCCTAAAAAGTAAAAAGAGTGAATATCAACAAAATATTTCAAAAACCAAAATGTAAAGTAACCACTGCAACCAGGCAATGATTATACAACTTACTGTGGATATGTAACATGATGCACAAGTTATACAGTGAAAGACCCTAATGGAGCAAAGTTTGATTAAAACAATAATGTTGGGCCATTTTGAAAAAAGTGTCTTTTGCACCATTTAAATCCTTCCTAAGAGATTTAAAGGATTATCGCCCATGTCATTTAGAAATACTCTATGAAAAACTCTCAAAAGCAATTTGTACTTGCATAGAGAAAAAGTGATATGTATTGCAGTCTTACAGATGTGCTTTATTGGCCAAGACTTTGGTGTGTCTTTTGTGTAAATTTAAATATTGTTTATCCCAGAGATTCTGTATTCTCCTACTACAACCTAGTTCTCTGATTGGCTGGAGGTTCGTCCTGATCCAGACCCCACAAGAAAGTCCGCAGACGTGTCACTTCCTTTTGGAGCTCAGGGTTCGGGATTGGCTGAGTAAGGTCCAGGCTTGGGGTTTCATTGGGTAGGATCAGAGGTGGATGGTCTAGGAAACTCTCAAAAATATCTAGATTTAGGAAAAACAAACAAAACACCCCCAAAAACTTAAAGTTTATATACTTCAAGCACTTGTTGTATGTTGTTCTGGATAAGAGCATCTGTTAAATGCCGCGTAATGTAACATTTGCTGAGCAGAATTAGCTACTCACCGCCTCCGAGTTCAGTGCCTGGGGGTGGAGCCCAACAGGAAGGCGGAGCTCTGGCTGGTCCTAGCTTATAATGAGTCAGAAGGTGGTGAAGCTGTGCAGGACTTAATAAGGTATGTTCTTCCTGTAGGCTGGCCCAAGATGACTGATAAGACAGACAATGATGTTAAAAAAGAGGACATCTTGAGACATGGCTTTGAACGTATTCCTAAACTTCTGCATAGAGTGTTTTGTAAGTGCCATGGGCTTTGTAAGGGCTCGGCTTTTGGCTCTGTATCTTTTATAAGACATTAGATAAATGTTGAAAGATAGCTTCAATTTGGGTTCATTCCATATTTCTTCAGGATATGGATACGGATATGACCTTTCGAGAAAGTTCTGTAGTACATTGCAATTATCCATATGATATCATTTATCACAGTGAAAATCAAGGTAGTGTGTGTTAAATTAATCATTTTTGCTCTTAGACTTTTACCTGAATAAGGCGGGTTTTAGGAATGCACAGGAAGTTGACAGTGTTTGAGAGCTTTTTGAGGAACTCTGAGGCGATATCTCCTAATCCTGCCCCCTGTAGCCAGTCTAGAACCAGGTCCAGATTAGTGCGAATCTGCACTGCACGTGACCAGGAAAACAAACTGTCTGAAACAGCAGAGAGAACACAATCAAGTTAAGAACAGCAGTACGCACAATACACATTTCTGTTTTATGTTTGACTTTAAAGGAACAGTCCACCGTACTTCCATAATGAAATATGCTCTTATCTGAATTGAGACGAGCTGCTCCGTACCTCTCCGAGCTTTGCGCGACCTCCCAGTCAGTCAGACGCAGTCAGACGCGCTGTCACTCCTGTTAGCAATGTAGCTAGGCTCAGCATGGCCAATGGTATTTTTTGGGGCTGTAGTTAGATGCAGCCAAACTCTTCCACGTTTTTCCTGTTTACATAGGTTTATATGACCAGTGATATGAAAAAAGTTCAGTTACACAAATTGAAACGTAGCGATTTTCTATGCTATGGAAAGTCCGCACTATAATGATAGGCGTACTAACACCTTCTGCGCGCTTCGACAGTGCATTGATATCTGAGCTCCGTATCAATGCGCTGTCGAAGCGCGCAGAAGGTGTTAGTACGCCTGTCATTATAGTGCGGACTTTCCATAGCATAGAAAATCGCTACGTTTCAATTTGTGTAACTGAACTTGTTTCATGTCACTGGTCATATAAACCTATGTAAACAGGAAAAATGTGGAAGAGTTTGGCTGCATCTAACTACAGCCCCAAAAAATACCATTGGCCATACTGAGCCTAGCTACATTGCTAACAGGAGTGACAGCGCGTCTGACTGCGTCTGACTGACTGGGAGGTCGCACAAAGCTCGGAGAGGTACGGAGCAGCTCGTCTCAATTCAGATAAGAGCATATTTCATTATGGAAGTACGGTGGACTGTTCCTTTAAGCTGTGTTCACGAAATGCAGTTTTGCTGGCTGGCTGAATCTCTACTCTTTCTCTTTCTCTCTCTCTCCTAGCTTATACTAACTTTTCACTTATTTGATGTTGACTTCTCAGTACTGAACAAATACAAAATAATAAAGCAATGCTACCTCTCTCAAGCAGGGTGTTAAGGAGCGAGGTGTTGGTGAAGAAGAACAGGTAGCCGAAGGTCTGGGAGGTGAGAGGGGGAGAGAGGCAGGCCTCGCGTGTCAACTGCAAGGAACAGCGATACACTTCCACCAGCCCTGCTACAGTGGGGGGTAGATTAGATACATCACTTTCCTCACCCCCTTCTCCTGCAACACTGTGACTATCTCCATCCCTCATTCCAGCCATATCCTTCTCTTTCTCTTCACTGGAGAAAGGGTTGGTGTCCAGTAGCGTGGGGAGGAGGGAGTATAAGGTCTGATGGAAGAAGAGGACGTCGAAGAGATGAAGACGACTTAATTTTTATTTTATTTGCACTGAGCCGTCAGTCACACTGTTAATATCTCAAGGCACTATGCAACCACATTACCTGCCTCTTACCTTTGTCAGGTGATACACACACTGCTGGAAAGTGTGCATGATGACATCATCCAGCTGCGCCAGTGCGTCCGAGCAAGTGTCCATGTCAGCTGACAGAACGGGGTCACCTGGAGCTAAATGGGAGGAGGCGACAGAGCTTACGGATATGAAAATTGGAATAAATCCATGAGGCTGTATTTACTAATCAGAGATACGTTTATAAAAGCATATGAGAAAGGAAGAAGGTCAGATGAGGCCATGGTGTGTAGTTCCATGCCTTCCACACAATAGAAAAATGAGCAGCAATTCAGCACACTAGATAGTCGATTATTTCCATATGCAAGTAGTTCCAGCACAGTGGTGTTTGTTTTACAGCTGCAAATAATTAGATAGAAGAGAATATAAAGTGCATGTCTGTTTTGACTACTGTGTTGAACATAAACAGCAGCATGAGCAAATGTGATGTGGAGACAATGATTCAAGCCTATAGAGACATAACAGTTTTATTTTACCACATAGTACGCTGCATTTATTTATTTTATTATGTTTTATTTATTTTTTTACTTTGAGAAAGTAAATTTATCTGTTAAATTTATCCACTGAGGAAGCCATGGCCTAATGGTTAGAGAAGTAGCTTTGAGACCAAAAGGTTGCTGGTTTGATTCCCCAGACCAGCAAGAACGGCTGAAGTGCCCTTAAACAAGGCACCTAACCCCAGGCTGCTCTGGGTATGTTGTATGTCGCTCTGGATGAGTGTCTGCTAAATGCCTGTAATGTAATGAGATACAAGTTGCTTTGATTTATTTATTTTTAATTTCCTCACCCTCAAACTCCCATTCCTTCTCCATGGCCTCTACTTTGACCTGGAAGAAGTTGAGAAGCTCGGTGGCATTGGACATCCAAAAAATGAGAGGTCGGAGGTCAGAGGAGAGTTTCTGCACGCTAGGAGGAAGAAGGTCAGCCTCGGACTCTGGAGAGCTACACGCACATGCACACACACACACCGCACACTTGTAACCTCCATTAAAAACACAAAACACATTTATCTATTCTGTGAATGAACAGCAGTGGACTTGATCCCAAATCTCTTTTCATTGAATTAATCGGCAGGCGATTTTATCCAAAAATGATTTAGATTTGACGTACGCAACGGTGAACAATGGAGGTTTAAGGGCTTTGCTCAAGCATCCAGACAAACAGTGATGGGATGTGAAGTTGCAATATGATCAGTGCTGCAACTAGCTATGAGGACACACAGGTCCAAGCCTCTGAAGTTTCAGAAGGCTTTCTTTCTTTTTTTTTTTTACCGCTCATCGAGCCTCCAGTCATCAAATTCAGTAATATAACAGTGACATCTAATAATGTGGTGTCAGAATGGCAAAAAAAAAAAAAAAGTCTTCCAAGACTACTGAACCAGCAGTGATGATTGGTTCTCAACTGACCTGAGGAGCTGAGCTGAGTAGGACACTTTAGGTTTGTGTATGGACTTAATCATCCACTGTGTTTAGCTATACTACGCTACCAGACTATAACTTCTTGTTGAGAGACAACACACATCTAACACAGCTACACTCTATGGCCAAAAGTTTGTGAATACCTAACCATCACACTCATATGTATGTGGTTCTTCCTCAAACTATTGCCGCAAAGTTGAAAGCACACAATTGTATAGAATGTCTTTGTATGCTGTTGCATTACAAATTTTCCTTCACTGGAACCCAAACCTGTTCCAGCATGACAATGCATCTGTGCACAAAGCACGCTCCATGAAGACATAGTTTACCAAGGTTGGAGAGGAGCTCAAGTGAACCACACTCAAAAAAATAAAACATTGGATTTACTTAACCGGGTTATGGCAACCGGTCCAATGAAACTGTGTTAATTTAGATGTATTGAATACAGTTATGTGTTGAAAAACTCAACATAACTGTATTCAATACATCTAAATTAACACAGTTTTGTGGGACCGGTTGCCATAACTCGGTTAAGTAAATCCAATGTTTTTTTTTTTTTGAGTGCACACAGAACCCTGATCTCAACCCCACTGAACTCCTTTGGGATGAACTGGAACACTGACTACACCAGGCCTTTTTACCTGACATCACTGCCTGACCTCAGTAATGCTCTTGTGGCTGAATACACTCAAATCCCCACAGTCATGTTCCAAAATTGAGGAGAAAGCCTTTCTAGAAGAGTGGAGATTATTATACCAGCAAAGAAAGACTAAATCTAGAATGGGATGTTCAATAAGCACATATGGGTGTGATGTTCTGGTGTACACATACTTTTGTCTATATAGTGCCTGATATTAATGGCTGAGTTTATGCCACCCCACCAAAGCGCAGCTCTATGGATATTTACCCCCTATATCAGAGACTCTGAGAGAGCGCTGATTGCGATTCGCAGGGTATTGCTTTAGAGCTAAACAAGAACTTGCTAGTGAATTGCTTCTTTGGACCCCCCGAAATGGCCATCTTCATGTGGGTCGTCCCACAACAACGTATATTGATCAACTCTGTTCAGACACTGGGTGCCAGCCAACCAACCAATCTCCCAGCAATGATGATGGATCGTGATGGATGGCGTTGGATGGGTCGAGTTTATCCGAGTTTGCTCAACCAATGATGATGTCATGCCATGATATAAATAAATATGAGTGTTTATAAGGGCACTGGGTAATACTGCTAGCCAAATCAGCTTGCTGATTGCAGTAATGTTAGCTGATGTACCATGCATTAGCTGTAGGGTACATGGCATTTTTGTATGCTTTTTCAGTCATCATTTATGGGATGCAAGAGAAAAAGGGTGATGAGTACATGCACAAAGAAAAAGACGGAGAGAAACAATTGTAAATTCAATAAACTTAGACTAATTTGGGTCAGAGCCATTTATGGAGGAATGGAAGCATTTTGAGTAGAGCACATTTAGCATTATGGTATATGACGCGGTCCTCATTAAAAGTTTGATCCTGGTTACGGCCTTCAATACAATCTACATGTAACTCGGTTGGATACGTAACCCACCAGCACACTACAAATTACAGTATAGCTTATGCCATCATGTGTTGTCCATAATCCGTCCAGCGTCATCCACATTTCAATAAAATTGCTTCTTCTCTCTTAATTCACCAATTTTTATTCTTTTTGGCAGGAAGGTAGGGGTACCTAGGTTGCATATAACTTCTACCCAAGTTTGCATAATTGCACTTAATGAAAATACGAAGTAATTAAGCCCTAACGAGCAGTTTCCACACAAATCGCTTCTTCTCCCTCAGTTCTTCACCAGTTTTGATTCTTTTTGGCATGAAGGTAGGGATACCTAGGGTGCATATAACTTCTACCCAGATTTGCTTAATTACAATTCTTAATGAAGTTATGGACTAATTAAGCCTTAATGAGCAGTTCAACAAAAAATCGCTTCTTCTCGGTCAATTCCTTGCCAGTTTGGATTCTTTCTGGCAAATAGGTAGGTATTCCTAGGGTGTATATAACTTCTATGTATAGCTTGTACAGTGGTGCTTGAAAGTTTGTGAACCCTTTAGAATTTTCTACATTTCTGCATAAATATGACCTAAAACAACATCAGATTTTCACACAAGCCCTAAAAGTAGATAAAGAGAACCCAATTAAACAAATGAGACAAAAATATTATACTTGGTCATTTATTTATTGAGGAAAATGATCCAATATTACATATCTGTGAGTGGCAAAAGTATGTGAACCTTTGCTTTCAGTATCTGGTGTGACTCCCTTGTGCAGCAATAACTGCAACTAAACATTTCCGGTAACTGTTGATCAGTCCTGCACACCAGCTTGGAGGAATTTTAGCCCATTCCTCCGTGCAGAACAGCTTCAACTCTGGGATGTTGGTGGGTTTCCTCACATGAACTGCTCGCTTCAGGTCCTTCCACAACATTTCGATTGGATTAAGATCAAGACTTTGACTTGGCCATTCCAAAACATTAACTTTATTCTTCTTTAACCATTCTTTGATAGAACAACTTGTGTGCTTAGGGTCGTTGTCTTGCTGCATGACCCACCTTCTCTTGAGATTCAGTTCATGGACAGATGTCCTGACATTTTCCTTTAGAATTTGCTGGGATAATTCAGAATTCATTGTTCCATCAATGATGGCAAGCTGTCCTAGCCCAGATGCAGCAAAACAGGCCCAAACCATGACACTACCACCACCATGTTTCACAGATGGGATAAGGTTCTTATGCTGGAATGCAGTGTTTTCCTTTCTCCAAACATAATGCTTCTCATTTAAACCAAAAAGTTCTATTTTGGTCTCATCCATCCACAAAACATTTTTCCAATAGCCTTCTGGCTTGTCCACGTGATCTTTAGCAAACTGCAGACGACCAGCAATGTTCTTTTTGGAGAGCAGTGTCTTTCTCCTTGCAACCCTGCCATGCACACCATTGTTCTTCAGTGTTCTCCTGATGGTGGACTCATGAACATTAACATTAGTCAGTGTGAGAGAGGCCTTCAGTTGCTTAGAAGTTACCCTGGGGTCCTTTGTGATCTCGCCGACTATTACACGCCTTGCTCTTCGCGTGGTCTTTGTTGGTCGACCACTCCTGGAGAGGGCAACAATGGTCTTGAATTTCCTCCATTTGTACACAATCTGTCTGACTGTGGATTGGTGGAGTCCAAACTCTTTAGAGATGGTTTTGTAACCTTTTCCAGCCTGATGAGCATCAACAATGCTTTTTCTGAGGTCCTCAGAAATCTCCTTTGTTCATGCCATGATACACTTCCATAAACATGTGTTGTGAAGCTCAGACTTTGATAGATCCCTGTTCTTTAAATAAAATGGGGTGCCCACTCACACCTGATTGTCATCCCATTGATTGAAAACACCTGACTCTAATTTCACCTTCAAATCAACTGCTAATGCTAGATGTTCATATACTTTTGCCACTCACAGATATGTAATATTGGATCATTTTCCTCAATAAATAAATGACCAAGTTTAATATTTTTGTCTCATTTGTTTAACTGGGTTCTCTTTATCTACTTTTAGGACGTGTGTGAAAATCTGATGATGTTTTAGGTCATATTTATGCAGAAATAGAGAAAATTCTAAAGGGTTCACAAACTTTCAAGCACCACTGTATATAGCTTGTGTGAGTCCTGGGTATGACTTTAAACTGCAACTGGTGGTGAGTCTCAGGTCTGGGAGGACTTGAGTATTGGAGAAAGTGGAGTTACCCCTTAATCACCATTGCTCCCAGGTCCACTCAGACCCGGAGTGGTAGCACCTGCCTAAGTTCCAGCTACGGGTTAAATATTACATCACCAATAAGGCGCTGGCAGCAGGGCGCTTTTTGGTACAATGTGGCAGATGAACCCAACAGGATCAATGGCATGAGGAAGAACCACTCAGATGGCCAAGAGATGGCATCACTCAGTAAGTCAGTTGTCACTGCAGGGCAAATTCTATATCTATCAGGTCTGTGGCACTTTTTTGCACCGCTTGGCATCAGGTCTGGAGATCCAGAAAGACAACATGATAGGGGCACGACATTGTCTTACTTTACTATGCAAGGCACTTCGTTCGGAGAGGAGAATAGTATGCAAGAGCTCACAAGGCCAGACATTCTATGGCGGCTTGGTCGAGCTGTTCGTGTCACCACTGTGGGCAACTCTGTCGCTCTGGTGCGGGCCTCGCGGCCTATCTGCGTTTCTGCGCATCCTAATGAAGCAGTCATCATCACTAGCGATGGACAGCTGACGACGACGATATAGCTTGTATATAGTGTATATAGCTTGTAACATTTATTGTGCAAGGTGGCCCACTTTAGGTCTTTCCTTCTTGACTAGACTGGGCTGGAGTGAGCTGTGCCATCATTGACAGTCTCGTTGTTTTTTTCACAATTACACCTGTAGCAAATAAGTCATAATTACAGTGCTTTTTATATGGGAACTCCAGGCTTCTCCAGGTTTTGATGAAGCTGGTGGTTTTCGCTTAGCCAAATTTATCCTCCAATCAGCATATCTTCTTTACATTTATATTTCTATACTAAGGTTTATTATCCAGCTTAATGCAAAATGATTCAGTTAACATGCCATTATAAGGAGTGTGAGGAGTGGAAGTGTGGAAGCATTCACTGTTTCTTGGAGTTCAGGAGGCTAAGTGGGCCAAATGGATGAGGCTGTGATAAACAGGATGGCATGTCAAGCAATTCACATCCACCATGTTAAATTCAGAAGTCAGAAGTCAAGTCTTACTTTTGTGTGGGATGTTTGTCTCCAAACTCTTGAATGTTCTCCTGAAACATGGATAATGAAATGCAGAGAGAGAGAGAAGATTAGAGCAGACTGGGATAAATGCTTGGGCGGGTGTGTTTGGCCAATGTGTCCGGACAATGACAGCACATTTTCCAAATGGGTGGAAATGACATCAGTCAACCTCTGTTTACAAACTCTAGCGAAATACCAGTGAAAGCCCATGTGTGTGTGCAGCTGTGGCTCCTCAAACCACAGCCTGCTCCAGCCCCAGTTCTTCACAGCACACATAGGCACGCACGCATGAACACACACCCTGTTGTCACTAAATCCTATTTGCTGCAATTTTGTTTTGGTTATATCATGTCTTCTCTTCACTCTACACATCTTTATGTGTGATCTTAACAGAACGGTAGACTAACAATGCAAACATGAATAGGACACAGACCAAGGGTTAAAAAAGTCTATTTGTAGCATAGTGCTGCTGAATCCTCAGTTCTGATTGGACAGAAAGGGTTGATTAATATTCTAGAATGGCATGACTCCGACACTAAATGACAGGTTTTATTATGTGCATTCTGATATATTAGTATTTCTATAGTAACAACTCCACATGAGCAGAATTTAAAAAAAAAAAAAACAGTGTAATTGTTGATCTGGAGGAGACATTTATTTTGCATTTTTGGAAGGAGTCTCCAGTGTCAGTGCCTTGTAACAGTGAGAGGTAAAGGTGTAACTTTAAGTTTCTTAAACGGAAAAATCTTTAGGACATACGGCTCTGCAATCATAGTAACTTGACAAGCTGCTTCTTTTGTATTATTAACATCAAGACACAGAAAAAAAGAGGGTGATGAAGGAACGACTATTTATAGGTGTGGCTTTAAGCGATAGAAGGAACTAACTTTTTTGTTGGACATTGCACAACATTAAACCTAACTATAAATGGATAAATATGCAGCGTTTTATTCCTTAATAAATAAAAGCTTATACGACTGTAGGAATCAAATGCTTCTGGACATGCTGTTATAAAAATCTCACTTGAAAATTATCAAATTTAATCAACTTTAGTGTGATAATGATATCATACCAAACAATCATTGATTATTTTCCTATAACAGCATGCTAAGAAGTTGTTTTATTCCTTATATGGCATTTGTGAAACATTTATGAAATTTAAAAAAAAAACAAATAGATAAGAATTAAAGCGCTTGATTCTTTTTAAAAATGATAGTAGATTGTTTATTCTCACCCACACAATCGCCTTTATCTGATTGGCTGCCTTTAACAGCAGCTGTGGTGTTAGTGCAGGATCCAGATGTTTGGAGGCATGGTCAATCATGAGTGACAGCAGATAAGCTGGTGCTAAGGGTCCACCACCTGAATCCGGAGTCGAATTCTTTGAGATAATTTCCTGAAATAGAAACAGAATGTGAAATACAGAGAAAGATAACTTATTATTAACTTGGTTGGTAAGTAGCTGTTGCTGTAATACTGCAGTTATGTAAAGATGAAGGACTCTGGGTAGAATCACAAGAATCATTTTGTAGCTGCTATTTTGACCTATTGTAATATTGAATTACATTCATAATAATCTTCTGAATATTAATAACTAATGGACAAAACCTACATGTATACTCTTGTAGTATTTCCATGTATCAAACTCATTTGTTGAAATATTTATCGACAATCATTCCAAACTGCGTTTATATGAAGAAACTAAACTCAAGCTATAACTAATAGTAGCATGTATACCAGTTATTGTACCTGTAAGAGGATATCTGCATGATTTGCCTGAAATTTAAGCACTGCCTCAGTGGATCCCAGATATTTCCTGAGAGCTTCCTGCCTGTCCATCATGTTTCCAGGGCCAAAGGAAATCGTCCCGTCGGCCTGCAAGGGTAAAGCCAGTGCTAAGGGCGGGGCGGGGGTCACTCTGGGGTCACGGTACAGGAATACGAAGTGGCCGCCAAGTCCTATGAGATCTCCAGGCTTAAGGACCGCCTCTCTGTACAGGATAACTCCATTATGACTGACAGCTCCTCCTCTGAATGGGCGTAGCAGAGCTGTGGGAACAATAGGGAGCAGTTTTATGGATCATGAGTTCAAAAAATGTAAACGAATGGCTGTGAACTGAGATTTTACTCAGCCAGAAGTGCACAGCTGCACTCCTGGTTCACCAGAGTCCAACACAGTTTGGTGGTTTCTTTGGTCTAACACATCTAATTCAACCTTATCAGTTATTCAGAAGACAAATCACAAAATTGTGATGGACTCAGTGTCTCTAGCAACACAGCTGGGCTCGAGTCATTGAATCAGGGTGGCTCCAGATTGTGTTTTATGGAAGCATAAAAAGAAAGTCATGAACTGGACTTTTTTAATGCATTCAATGAAAAGTGTGCTGTATATTTGTAACTGTTAAAGATGAAGAGAGGTGTGCTTCAATTTATAACTGCAGTTTTTTTTTGTAGTTTTAAGAGGTCAGAAATTACAAGCGGTAGAGAAGACAATGGACAATTAAAACCTCTAAAGATATCTCTCATCAAACATCCATCCATTATCCATAAGTGCTTATCCTGTGCAGCGTTACGGGCAAGCTGGAGCCTATCCCAGCTGACTATGGGCGAGAGGCAAGATACATCCTGGACAAGTCGCTAGATCATGGTAGGGCTGACACATAGAGACAAACAACCATTCACACTCACACCTACGGTCAATTTAGAGCCACCAGTTAACCTAATCTGCATGTCTTTGGACTGTGGGGGAAACCGGAGCACCCGGAGGAAACCCACGCGGACACGGGGAGAACATGCAAACTCCATACAGAAAGGCCCCCATTGGCCACTGGGCTCGAACCCAGAACCTTTTTGCTGTGAGGTGACAATGCTAACCACTACACCACCGTGCTGCCCAGTTTTACAAATGTATATCATTTTGTCCAGTAAATTGTCTGGTGGTTGTGCTGCTGGTTTCCAGCTGATGAGACAGTTGCAAAACATCTGACTGGGTGACACATTTATACATATATGTATATCACTCTGTTACATGCAATTCACTGTCATACATAATGCTATTACAGATGTACAGACATTATATGGGCAAAGGTATGTACAAACCTGACAGTAACACCCATACATGGGCCTTCCCAAAGTGTTGATACAAAGTTGGAAACATACAATTGCCAAATGTCTTTGCATTAAAAATTTCCCTTCACGTGACCTAAGAAGCTCAAACCTGTTTTAGCATAACAATGCCTATGTGCATCCATCCATTTTCTGCCGCTTATCTGGGTCCGGGTTACAGGGGTAGCAACCTAAGCAGAGCAGCCCAAACTTCCCTCTCCCCGGCCATCTCCACCAGCTCTTCCGTGGGAATACCAAGGTGTTGCTAGGCCAGCCGAGAGATGTAATCTCTCCAGCATGTCCTGGGTCTGCCCTGGGGTCTCCTTCCAGTGGGGCATGCCCAGAGAACCTCTCCTGGGAGGTGTCCAGGGGGCATCCTAACAAGGAGCCTGAACCACCTCAACTGACTCCTTTTGATGTGGAGGAGCAGCGATTCTACTCTGAGTCTCTCCCGAATGACCAAGCTTCTCACCCTGTTTCTAAGGGAGATCCCAGCCACCCTGCGGAGAAAACTCATTTCAACTGCTTGTATCCGTGATCTCATTCTTTCAGTCACTACCCACAGCTTGTGACCATAGGTGAGAGTGGGAACGTAGATGGACCAGTAAATTGAGAGCTTTGCCTTTTGGCTCAGCTCTCTCTTCACCACAACAGACTGGTTTAACATCCGCATCACTCCTGGTGCTGTCTGTCCAACGTGCACAAATTGACACCAATAAAGATGGTTGACTAAGGCTGGTGTGGAAGCACTTGGCCTGAACTCAACCCAACTAAACATCTTTGAGATGAACGGGACCAGCAACTTCATACCAGACCTTCTAGTCCAACATCAGTGCCTGATCTCTTGTGTGCTTGTGGCTGAAAGAGCATAAATTCCAACAAATCTAGTGGAAAGCCTACCCAGAAGAGTGAAGACTGTTATAGCGGTAAAGGGGGAACCAAGTCCACATTAATGCCCATGGTTTTGTCATGTGTTGTTCAATGGTCAGGTGTCCACATACTTTATAATAATTATTCCTTATACACTGTTTGTCATTTATTCAGCCTTTTCCTGACATTTAATTGAGTTTGTGGTCTGGGACAGCTGAAATACCTTGACCGCGGGGTTGTTCAGGGACAGCTGAGTCCCTCCTGACGAGAAGGTGACGGACAAGCAGGTCAGGAGCTGAAAGGAAAGTGTCCACTCTAAGAGGCCTCTTCCCTTTCCGCTCCCGTTCTCTGTCTTTCTCCCTCTCGCGGAATGTCGGCTTCCGCCCGAAGACGTGCGTGTGGCCCGCCATGATGTACAAAACAAAGTCCTGATTGAATGAGATGGAAAACCAGAGTCAGAAAGAGAAAGAAAGGAGGTGAAAGAGAGAGAGAGAGATCAAGGGGAAAATATCATTGCCATTTTTAGTGTGGTTGATAATGACTATCGGCCCAATCTTCAAACTTAAGTTGATCAGAAAGGCAGATCTGATAAGGAATGAAGTGGGTTACAGTTTTCAACAAAGTGGTCTTGTGTGAGGTCATTGTATAGTGAGGCCATATGTTGACACAGTGGGTTTATAGAGCTATTGTGTGGCCCATGTGGGCATTGCAAGCCTCTGTTTAGCTGTTTTGTGTTGTGTGTTCAATGCCATATCCAAAAGGTATGAAAGAAGAGATGGTATGCTGTGATAATAGTGATGCAGGTATGATGTCAGGGCAAGCAGTGTGATAGGGTTGTGCTGCATGTCTAGCCTTGCTTTGGTCATAGCCCTGTAGCAACAGGAAGTAAGGACGGTCCGTAGGTGGGAGGATCAGGCTCTGGGACATCACTTCCAGGTCACAGGCATCTTTCTCATCTTCAACTGTTCGTGAGTTTCTGTCTGCCTTACCCACAACCTGCGATCCAGTAACCTTTGGCATAAGACAGATGCTGCTTATTCAAATATTCCACATCCAGTACAGGGGTGAACTGATGCAAAATTAATCTGAATCAGTTACAAACTATTTTGTATATATTACATTATTCTATCCACATTCACTGGATATGAGCAATCGCGTGCTCTGTTTGGCTACTCTGCTACTAGGATATCAGTACATAAACCATGAGTAGAGAAAAACAAAATGGCGGAGTGTGTTGCTGAACCAACCAAGGATGAAATTAAAACTCTACTCAAAAACAAAACCCTAAAAAATACCAAAAAAGCAACAAAATACAGAATGAAGGTACTTGATGGTAAGAACATATTTTTTTTATTTTTTATTTTTCAAGAATTATTATAGCATTTTTCACAAATTGCTACTGCCATTTCGCCAGTTTGTTTACATTCTAAGCGGAAATGATTGTGTCGGACATTTTGTATAAAGTTTTTATTTACCGAATTTGCAAAAAATAAATAAAAATGCTCTGTTTCTCAAAATCCAGTGAATGTGGATAGAATAAAACAGTTATTCCACTCAATCTCATCGTACATGGCTTAGAGCCGACATGGCGCTACGCACCTCGTCAGATAGCTCATATACGACTTGATTTTGTGGAATAACTGTTAAATATATTACAAACAAAGAAAACATTGATGCAAAAATACATTTATAATAGACAGAGGTTGCCAGTGACATCTTAGAAACTTGAAAGCTTGAAAACTGGAAATCCAAATTTTCAGCAGTGATTCAAGGTGAGAAAAACTAATGAGGAAGAGAAGACTAAATAAAACAGAAATTGTCTATACCTCACAATGCAGCATATTAAATATTGATTGTAACTAGTACATGTTTCTGTACAGTATACATTCAGGAACACTTACCTCATACTTACAACCATTAATGAACGTCTACATACAGTATAGGTGAACTTTACAGGTATACAGTTACTGACTGTAGTTTTTCTATTGCTATAGACAGTTTCTCACCTTCACTGTATCCAATACACTCTATGTCTATCAGTGTATTATAGCCACCACTGACCAGATATTATTTGTGTAGTGGATCGTTATGGGTATAGTAGTGATATGGACCTTCTACCAGTTGTGAAGCTGGTAGAAGTGAATCAGGCACAGTACTGATGGTAAGTTTAAAACAAACAAACAAACAAACAAACAAAATGCTGGGTCCATTTACTGACTAGCAATAGGCAGACTGATGAATTTAGTGAACTGATACTTTCAATCTTGACATTTCTTTTTAAAACGCTATATTAGTGAAAGAATATTGATACTGTGAGCTGTTTTTTAATCAAAACACGAAAGCCCTGCTCAGTTACTCACTCTATCTATCTATCTATCTATCTATCTATCTATCTATCTATCTATCTATCTATCTATCTATCTATCTATGGTACTGTGCAAAAGTCTTGGGCCCCCTATTTTTTTCATACTAACTTTGTTATAGATTTCTATTTTATGACTTCTACATTATCAAGTCAGTACAAAAACATTTTAAAGTCCAAACGTTCGTTTTCCAGCACAAAATTAAATATTACAGAAAAAAAAGTTTGTATCTGAACAGCATATTACATAAGAGAGCACTTTTCAGATTAAAAAAGAAAACATAATGAAGGCTGCTGGGTTTTGGTGCAAAATTAAGAAGCAAGTGTGACAGTCAAAGAGTCCAGAAGAACTGTGGCTGGTTCTGTAAGATGCTCAGTAAAACCTACAGCTCATTTCCTTATCAAACTGCACTCACTGGACCTCAGACTACTATTTTTTTTTCAAAGCAAAGGGTCGTCTCACACCAAATATTGACTTTGTTTAATTTATTATGGCTTACTGCTGCTTATAGTATTTTTTTTTAATGTTGAAACATTTCATTTCATTATGTTTAAGCCATTTTTGGTCTACAGCATTTCTTTACATGTGCCTAAGACTTTTGCACAGCACTGTATATATTTATATAAGTATTCATCCCCCCTGGTGTTTGTCCTGTTTTGTTGCATTACAAGCTGGAATTAAAATGGATTTTTGGAGGGTTAACACCATTTGAGTTACACAACATGCCTACCACTTTAAAGATGAAAATTGTTGTTTTATTGTCATACAAGCAATAATTAAGATGAAAAAAAAAGAAATCTGGAGTGTGCATAAGTATTCACCCCCTTTCGTATGAAACCCCTAAGGGCCTCTGCATGCTCTTGCGGCAAGGCTTTCACAGATAGCTTTTCGCAGACAGTTGTAATTTATCGCTGAGCGGGGAGTAATAGGCGTGCGTGATGTTATTCACCGCTACAACGCAAGGGGGCGCGAAGTCGCGAAATCACTAGGAGTAGTTGGTGGGTGTGGTTAGTGGTGTGTTTATCCTCCGGTTACTTATAATGACTAGAACTGGAGTTGTGCAGATGTACGTACTTCCTCACTTCCTCGATCAACCGCTCTTCGTGCTGCTCCATCTTCGCTCGTGTTTTTAAAAATGGCGGTCGTGAAAACAAAACAAACCGGGAAAGTAGGGAAGCGGAAGTGTGTGTACAGCGGATGTAGAGTGGACCAATCAGAGCCCTCTTGTCTGCGACGCTGTCTGCGAGGCTTCTGCGGTGGTCACAATTTTTGGGAGGTGCGCGCAGAGCGTCTGCGAAGGGGGGGCTACGCAGATGCCATCTGCGACGCCATCTGCGAGGACTGCGTTGTCAGCATAAATTGGCCTTAAATAAAAGCTGGTTCAACCAGTTCACTTCGTAAGTCACATAATTAGTTGATTAAGATCCACCTGTGTGCAATCAAAGTATCACATGATCTGTCACATGATGTCTGTATAAATCAACCTGTTCTGGAAGGACCCTGACTCTGCAACACTACTAAGCAAGCAACATGAAAACCAAGGAGCCTCCAAACAGGTCAGAGACAAAGTTGTGAAGAAGTATAGATCAGGGCTGGGTTATAAAAAATATCCTAAACTTTGAATATCCCACAGAGCACCATTAAATCCATTATAGCAAAATGGAAAGAATATGGCACCACTACAAACTTGACAAGAGAAGGCTGCCCACCAAAACTCACAGACCAGGCAAGGAGGGCATTAATCAGAGATGCAACAAAGACACCAAAGATAACACTGAAGGAGCTGCAAAGATCCACAGTGGAGATGGGAGTATCTGTCCATTGGACCACTTTAAGCCATACACTCCACAGAGCAGGGGTTTATGGAAGAGTGGCCAGAAAAAAATTGCTTCAAGAAAAAAAATAAGAAAACACATTTGGAGTTTGCCCAGCAGCATGTGGCAGATTCCCCAAACACATGGAAGAAGATTCTCTGGTCAGATGAGACTGAAAGTGAACTTTTTGGCCATCATGGGAAATGCCATGTGTGGCGCAAACCCAACACCCTGAGAACACCATTCCTACAGTGAAGCATGGTGGTGGCAGCATCATGCTGTGGGGATATTTTTCATCTGCAGGGACAGGAAAGCTGGTCAAAACTGAAGGAAAGATGGATGGCACTAAATACAGGGCAATTCTGGAGGAAAACCTGTTTGAGTCAGCCAGAGGTTTGAGACTGGGACGAAAGTTCGCATTCTAGCAGGACAATGACCCTAAACAGGCCCGCCGACAGGGGGGGACAAACGGGTATGTTGTCCCGGGCCCAGGAATGGGGAGGGCCTAGAACTGGGCTCTCATGAAGTTGCGATTATTTTATTTCATTTCAAAATGTGTTGATTTGGGGGAGAAATGTGCTATATTTGCATTCAATAAATGATTTCTAGATCTTTTGCCTTTATTGTCTTTGAAAAAGGCGTCAAGAACCCCCTACCACCCCTAATGCAAAAATGGTTTGGTCTGACTCTTTGATTAAGGGGAAAAAACCGACATCGTTCGATCATAGCGCTTCGACAATCAGCGTGCGTGCCATTTGCCAGCATGCACAAGTCAGGAGCACAGAAAAGAAAAGAGAAAAAGAGAGGAAGAAACCAAGAGACTCAGGGGCTCACTGCATAAATATTTTTAAAAAGATTCAGATGATGCAGTGGGCGGCACGGTGGTGTAGTGGTTAGCGCTGTCGCCTCACAGCAAGAAGGTCCTGGGTTCGAGCCCCGGGGCCGGCGAGGGCCTTTCTGTGTGGAGTTTGCATGTTCTCCCCGTGTCCGCGTGGGTTTCCTCTGGGTGCTCCGGTTTCCCCCACAGTCCAAAGACATGCAGGTTAGGTTAACTGGTGACTCTAAATTGACCGTAGGTGTGAATGTGAGTGTGAATGGTTGTCTGTGTCTATGTGTCAGCCCTGTGATGACCTGGTGACGTGTCCAGGGTGTACCCCGCCTTTCGCCCGTAGTCAGCTGGGATAGGCTCCAGCTTGCCTGCGACCCTGTAGAAGGATAAAGCGGCTAGAGATAATGAGATGATGCAGCAGGTACTAGCAAAGGCAGTGGGGCAGCTGAGCCAGGTGTAGGGTGACCATTCGTCCGGATTTCGTCCGGACAGTCCGGTTTTAAAGCTGTCTGTCCAGAAGTCTGTCATGCGTCCTCACTTTTTACATTTTGTCCTCATTTCGGACCCTCAGCCGCCACCGTTGCATCAATCGTCACAAATCCCCGCCCATTATTTACACTTGCTATTCTGCGATGACATACAGGCAAAGATAGCCTACAGGGATTTCTCGTATACAAACATTCGCGCTGCGTGCACAGCTGATGGAGCCTCTGCAGCCTCTGATTGTCTGGAAGCTGCTGTCATTCAAAAGCTGCGCTCACGCGATTGACTGATTTTTGCTCCTCCGAGCTGCGCGTGCAGTGCGAATGTTTCTACGGAAAAACCTATGAATGTTGGCACGCATGCTGTTGAACAATACTCATGCCGAAACGAAAGACATCCTTTAAAAATGCTTGGTGCTTAGAGCATCGTTTTGTCGGCAAGAGCCAAAAAGGAGAACACTTCGCCTTCTGCAAGCTCTGTCGCATTGACATTGATGTGGGAGAGGTAAAGGTGCGATAGACAGACACGCGGACACAGACCGCCACAGAGAGAATGCCAAATGTATTGCCAGGGTTATAGGCCAAATGTAAATGACATGGTTGACTGTCATTTTTCATATTTTTCTTTTTGATATTTTTTTGGATGAGCATAAATGAACACAACAATGTTTTGTTTTTAGTTTAGTTCCTGTGGATAAGCCAAGGCCAGTATAGTAGGCTAAATGACAGTAGGCCTACATGTTTCTTGACTCATTTTTCGATTTTTCTTTTTTTTTTTCTTTTTGATAGTTATTTTCAAGTGAATAAATATGTTGGCCTATGGCATGGCAAAGACTGTTTTTTCAGTGTCTATATATGGACACAACTCTTTACAGTGACTTTACAGTGATGTTTTGTTTCTTGTTGACATGGTCTTGACCATCATTTTCCACATTTCTCTTTTTGATAGGTGTTCCAAGTTAATAAATATATATTGACTTCATACGTTTTTTTTAATAAGTTTTTCTTACCCCCCCCCCCCCCCCTCCCCCCCGTAACGCGACGGTGTCCTAACTTTAGGGCCTTTGTCCTCACTTTTGGACACAAGTGTCCTAACTTACAGACTCATGTCGGTGGTCACCCTACAGGTAAGACACAGCCAACTTTTTCCAGCCCCGTAAAGTAACCCCAACCAAGGCACGCGCGGCACGCAATTCATGTTACAAACGAGGGGAGAGCAAGTCACACTGAACACCATATCAAACGCACAGGGCATTGAATCATTTCATAACCACAACGGCTTAATAACATTGTTTCTCATATATCTGATTGAAGCTAAGAATATTCACATTAGCCCGCAATCATATCCCGCCGTTTCTCGAGCGGTGTGGTGTTCTCTGCTTTTCACACTGGACAGTACGCACGCACAGTATACTATGTTCGCCCCCAGCCCTGCCCGAAATCCCCCATCCATCGCTGCTCCTTCAAGAGCACCCCAATCGCGTGATTATAGTAGACTATCCACGAGTTTAGGAAGGCATTGCGGGGGCTGTCGCATGCAGGCTTGGGGCGTAACGGAATACATTTAATGGCGTTCGGTTAAAGGATGTGTGTGTGGGTTGGCCCGGGGGGGGGTTTGTTAGGGGGGACCCATTCAGAGCATTTTGTCCCGGGCCCAGCCAAAGCTGTCAGCGGCCCTGACCCTAAACATACTGCTAAAGCTACACTGGAGTGGTTTAAAGGGAAACATTTAAATGTCTTGGAATGGCCTAGTCAAAGCCAGACCTCAATCCAATTGAGAATCTGTGGCATAACTTGAAGATTGCTGGACACCAACGCAACCCATCTAACTTGAAAGAGTTGGAGCAGTTTTGCCTTGAGGAATGGGCAAAAATCCCAGTGGCTAGATGTGGTCAGCTAAATACCCCAAGAGACTTGCAGCTGTAATTGCAGCAAAAGGTGGATCTACAAAGGATTGACTTTGGGGGATGAATACCTATGCACTCTCCACATTTCTGTTTTTTCATCTTAATTATTGTTTGTGTCTCACACACACACACACACACACACACACACACACACACACACACACACACACAAAACATTTACAACTTTAAAGTGGTAGGCATGTTACTGTATGTAAATCAAATGGTGCTACTCCCCCCCCCCAAAAAAAAAAAAAAAAATCCATTAATGCAGTAAAACAGGACAAACACCAAGGGGGATGAATACTTTTGCAAGACACACACACACACACGTGTGTGTGTGTATATATATATATATATATATATATATATATATATATATATATATATATATATATATATCTGTGGTATTGCCTATCTGTAATACTGATCAGCCTCTCCCATGATGCCACAGGACCCCAATCCCAATGCAAACACTGGTAGCTGGATATATAATGGTAGGTGGACTGGTTTGTGTTGTTTAAACCCCCAGCATCCCGGTTCCACCTGTACTCTCGTACCTGATGCTTTGGTATTTCAAGTCAAGTCAAGTTTATTTGTATAGCGCTTTTAACAATAGACATTGTCGCAAAGCAGCTTTCCAGAATTTTAATGACTTTAAACACAGGGTCTTCTTCCTCCTCTCTGTCCCTACTTAACTCTCACCTGTCCTGGCTCTGTTGCAATCATGCTCACAATGTTCTTCCTGTCCTGTGCTCCACCACTAGTTGTTGCATTGCCACTGCGTCTGGAGTCGTTGTTGGCCTGGTTGCCCTGGCGGCGTCTCAGAGTGAGGTTCATGTCACTTATGCTCCTTCTGAGTTCAGTATTGCGCCCTCGATGACCTCGCTCCTCATCAAAACCACCCCCTGAGGCCATGCGGCTCCGTCTCCAGCGCACTGCCATTAAAACAGTATGCAACATTTCGTTTTCCTTTGTTTCTTGTTTTACAAGATTTTTGGCTTATGTAAACTATATAAAAAGAGAAAGACTCAATTGCAGTGGAAAGCTTGTTGTACAAACAGAGTTCCATATCAATATTTGGGTTTGTGCATAGAGATGTAATGTAATATATATAGGTACTTATTCATAAAGACTTTAAAGGTGCTCCCCCTCTGTGCTGCATAAGTTGATAAAAAACAGATGTTTTTCTTAAAGAACATCTGTCAAAGGTCTCTGTGTTAGAGCTCTACAGCTACGTCACGTTTTAAAATGTCTTACATAGCATACCTACTTATCATTGCTTTGTAGATTAATTCCAAAACAATCACTTCCTCACCTTGGTAGTTCTCGCCATCCCTCTCCCTCTCCTTCTCTTTTTCTCTCTCTTCCCTCTCATACTCATCTCGCCGCTGGATCTCAAATCGACGTTCAAAGCCCTCCTTGGGCCTCCACATGTCCACTAGCAGCAAGGGACATTCCCATGGTGCTACACCTCTACGACATTCAGTCTGCCATTGTACAACTCCATCTGCTTGCTGAATGGGCTTTCCAATGACATCACACAACAGGAAGTCTTCTGGAGAATGCTTCTGCAGAGCTGGGCAGGTGCACAGGAAATTGAAACATTTGTAAGGAAGTGACATCATCATAGGCAGGTAGAAGACCGAATAAAATTGTAGTTGAGCTAAATTGACTCAATTTTACCGATGTGCTCTCAGTAATTAGGTCAATTTTGGGGGACATGTGCCAACAATGATAATATCTAATCATAACGATTATGGGACTGGTTCCTCCTTGAAGCTGTAATGCGGTTGCACTTCTTCCAAGCAAGCAACTATTTTGAAACAATTACATTACAGTGGGATAAGAACCTGACTTTTGAGGTGTGAAAGGGATAGATTTGAAAAGCATGGACCTAAAATACCCATAATCCTCCACTGGTCCACAACAGGAAGTGATGTCTGGCACACTTACCAATGTCATCACTCTCGCTGTCCCTCTCTCTCTCAGTGTATCTGGTGATGACTTGCTGGATAAGCTGTCGTGCCGTAGAGTGGATGTTAGCCAGCAGGCTACGGTAGTTAGCTCCGCTTGAGAGAGCATCACCATAAATCTTCACTAGTCCTGGGGCAGAAGATGATGCAGGGGGCAGGTAGTGATGCAGTGATGGAGTGGCTGAGTGAGCCCACACTTCCCTTTCACGATCTCCAATGGCACGGTCACGATCACTGTTGGACCGCCCTCTCAAGAAGAGGTGGGATAGACGCTTGGCACGAGACTGCTGATTGGCTGGCCGAGGACGAAGGAAGGCAGGGTTAGGCGAAGGCGAGGGTGGAGCAACAGAGGGGCTAGAGAAAGAGTGAGCAGTGGGAGATGCTGGGGGCGGGGCCTCGTGCACAGAGGCCGCATCTGAGCTAGTCGTAGATCTGAGGAAGTGAATATAATGTGGGAATGTAATTGCTTTAAAATGGACTAAAAACACACATATTCAACAAAGTATGAGCGTTTAGTGTATTCTTGGTTTTTTTTCCACTCCAGAAACCTTATATCAAAACCACAATCACAACTTCTCCCTCATGATTCACAAATTATGCAACAAAAACACTGTTTATAATCTAGACATGCAGTAACATTTAGAAAGATTCATCTATTCCTTCTATAACTACAGTGTGTGTATCATTTGGAAACAAAAACAGGCATGTTTATCGGGGAGTTTGAAAATGCTGCCTGATTGGGACCACAATTTAATTAACAGCTCAACAGCTTGGGAGTTTCTATTCAGGGTTTTGGAAAAAAAAGAAGAAGAAGAAGAAGAACCCAGTAAGGGTTTAGTGTAATGACTCTTAGACCCCCACTGTTTGGTGAGCCTGAGTACTGGTGCTGGAGTGGAGAAAAAAAAATTACTGTCCATTGTGGTTCATTGCATTTCATCACAGACAAAAGACGTATGCATTACAAATAAATAATACTACAAGAGTGCAGGTTTTTTCCATTAAATCCAGAACACTGACTTGACTGATGCTGCACTTGGCCAACGTGCTCCCAGCTTGGCAAAGTGTTTCCGTGGAGAATTTATCCACAGGCCCACGGGGAAATGGAGCTTCCCGAAACGAGGACTACCTGCCTCCTCCATCTTGGAGGTTGGATGAAGAGAAAACAGCAAAATATAAAATGATATATTTTGAACTGGAAGGGTTAAGCAAGACAGATAGAGCAGATGAGGATCAAGATGAAGACATGAAAATGAATGAAACCCCCCCCCCCCCCACACACACACACACAACAAAAGAATTCACTGAGCTCATAACATGAGTCATCTTTTAAGAGCTTAATATCATTAGGAATTTTTCCTTTTTGCTTGTCATTAATCTTTTGCTCTATTGTACTCAGCCAAATCAGCTTACAGGGTCTGAGTTATTGGCAGTGTATGACATCAGTCAATAGGCGACAGGAAATCCTGAAATATCCTTTCGAGTAATCAGAACATGCAAGGTCGAATGTTTTTCCTGCTTTGTTCAGCTTGAAGCAAAACCTCAGAGAATATTAATGTCGAGCTAGTGAAGAATCCAGAAAATACTTAGGGCTTTGGGGAAAATGATTTATTTTGTATTCTTGTCTGCAAGTTAAAACCAAGGCAGGCAGTTTGGCTTTGTTGCTCTTGAACTAAGCAAAAGTCCTCGTAGGCCAAAGAAGAATCAGTCCACAACAAGGAACCGACATAGTGTTACTAGTATTAATATTGTACTCAAGCCCTGAATATAATACTTATTCGAAGCATTAGAACATGGCAAGATTATAAAAGTAAACATAACATCGACATTTCCAGACTGGTTGAAGCCCTGAACACTTTTATTTATCATTTATCTTGCCATCAAGCCTTTATATGGAGAACTTCTCAAACATCAGCATTAACTGCTACTCATATTCCAGAAACGCTTCGCACTTGAGTCGAGAAACAAATCCTTATATAGAATCTAACTTCTAATGAACCGATTTTATTTTTTTTTTAATGGACAGTGGAAATCATACGAAAATGCGAATGACATTTCAAACAGTTTTAATATGAAGTATAGAGTAAACGTTTCCTCTCACCAGCAAATGACTTTCAGTCTGACTCACCTACTGCGACACGTTTGTATTAAATCTGGTTAATTCTCCTTCAACGCTGCTGTTGTCCTGATAATTTTGCTAGACCAAGCGAATATATTCAAATATATCCTTTTGAGTTTTGAACCAGGTTTTATGTCCTTATTTCAAAGAAATGAAAGTTGATAAGTCCATTTTTTTTGGGGGGGGGGGGATGGCCTCACGGTGCTTGATCCCGTTTTCTCTCCAGGGCAAATCAATCTTCTGGTTCTCCTAACATTTCTTTACTTTTCTTTTCTTTTCAACACATTTCCCAACACTTCTAATAAGTCTTGCTTTTGCTTTCTCTGGCTCCCTCGTTTCGTTCTTTCTCTCCTGATCTGTGCCTATAGATAGAGAAACAGGCCCATTGTTCTTAGTGACAGAATTTCCTTCCCCCCCTTTCTGGACAACACCTATATCCTGAGAGAGAGAGAGAGAGAGAGAGAGAGAGAGAGAGTAGAACTATTACGGTATGAAGTAAATAGTGTACACGTTTATTACGGCGTTATAGCGTTCGTTTTGGGGTCTGATTGGACTCATTTGAGCGCTGTGGGTTTTGATTGAATGCTTGGGATGTTCCTGTGTAGCTGGATGATTGGAACTGAGATGATTTGAAGCTGCAGGTACAGCGGTGCATTAGAACAGTAATTAGAAATCTTGCTATTTTCTGGATTTGAACTGCAACAGGCTAATGCAGATATTTGTACACCCGGAGGCAGAACATTTTACATATACAGTGTAATGATAACAAGATACTGTATAATACTTTGGTTCAGTTATTTCAGCGTTTGACAGGCAGAAGAGCTGTACTTCATTATTCCCCCCCCAGTGACAGAGCTACAGATGGTCACATTGCATCTTTCTGCACATCTTAGAGGGGCACTGGGGACACTAACTACTGACTATCCTAGCGCAGACATTTTGCTTACCACAGCATGTTTTATTCATAGCATATTTTATTTAATTTAGGTAGGGGTCTTTTCTCAAAAAAAAAAAGGAAATGGGAAACAGACAGGAAGTTGATGAGAGAAAGGGACCTGTGACCTTTGACTTTGGCAACAACAGGATAATGGTGACAGGAAAGAGGGAACGTGTGTGTCTGTGTACCAGGAGAGAGAGAGAGAGAGAGAGAGAGAGAGAGAGGTTCTGTGTTTGAAATGTTTTTTCTATATTTCACTCTAATTTTTTTCAGTAGTAGTTTTCCAATCAATTGTATTTCATATTGCTTCTAATTAGCATGAAGCCACCCTTCACGCACGCCTGCACACACGCACGCACGCACGCGCACGCACGCACACACACACACACACACACACACACACACACACACACACACACACACACACACAACAGCTCAGAGATGCAGTGAGCTGCAAGGTCCTCAGACAGGAAGCTCTGACAGCAGGCTGTGAATGCTCCTGTGCGTCATTCAGACTCGTCCCTCCAAGTTTGTTTTTGGCAAAGGAGTGAAAGGTTTTCCTGACTGGATGGCTGGAGGAGAGAATGTGCATGGAATGAATGAGTACAGTACAGTAGTGTGTTCGCCAAGCTGGTAAATGCCAGACTTTACAGCATATTACAGTGCTTTCCTATTTTGGAAAGCTACAACCCTGTTGGTCGTTGATTCAGAAGCTGACAGTGCCCTGCGAAGGCAAGGAACAGTTACTACACACTGACTCACAACCCATCATTCACCCAGCATTCTCTGCTGATTTGACATCTGTCCACTCATCTCATCTCATTATCTCTAGCCGCTTTATCCTTCTACAGGGTCGCAGGCAAGCTGGAGCCTATCCCAGCTGACTATGGGCGAAAGGCACATCTGTCCACTTTTTTAAAAAATCTCTCTTTCTTTTTTGTAAGGTCCATGTCAGATGACAGCATTTAATTTTTTTTTTTGATTAATACAGTGTCCAATCATTGCAGGCATGTTTCCCATTGTTAAGCCATATTTTCTATTTTAAATTAAGTTTAATGGGTTCTGAAGTGCCTTGAAAGTAAGATGTTGGATTCGAGGGCTTGAATATTTTAGGACAACAGCAGGCTTATATTTCCTTTACACATAATAGAATAACATTGAAAGTATACATCAATACATACTTTATATTGCAGTTTTCTTTTAAATATGTAAAGAAGACAATAGCTCGTTAAATGTGATATCTCAACTTTTTTTATAATTAATTAAACTATAATTACAAAATGTTGCATGGTTCTATAAACAAGATTTCATTTCAAGTTAAAAACTACTCAAGATAGTACAATAACTCTGTCAAGGTCAATGTCAAGACCTTTCAATACATGTGTGAATTTTGCCCATAGGACTAAAAAGAATGAAAAATCAGAAAAGGCAGATACACAAGGCCAGTTATTAACAGGCTGCAACCATATACTAGTGCATCCCAAACAATGAGAATATCGTGAAAAACTTCAATATTTTCAATCAGTTATTTAAGAAAGTGAAAATATAATATATTCTGGACTCATTACATGTCAACTAAAATGTTTCAAGCATTTTTCTATTTTAATTTTGATAATTTATGGCCTACAGTGCAAAAAACCCCATCCATCCATCCATCCATCCATCCATCCATCCATCCATCCATCCATCCATCCATCCATCCATCCATTATCTGTAACTGCTTATCCTGTGCAGGGTCCCAGGCAAGCTGGAGCCTATCCCAGCTGACTATAGGCGAGAGGCGGGGTACACCCTGGAGAAGTCGCCAGGTCATTGCAGTGCTGACACATATAGAGACAAACAACCATTCACCCTCACATTCACACCTATGGTCAATTTAGAGCCACCAATTAGCCTAACCTGCATGTTTTTGGACTGTAGGGGAAACCAGAGCACCCAGAGGAAACCCACATGGACATGGGGAGAACATGCAAACTCCTCATAGAAAGGCCCCTGTCAGCCACTGGGCTTGAACCCAGAACCTTCTTGCTGTGAGATGACAGTGCTAACCACTATACCACTGTGCCGCCCAGAAAAAAAAAGCATATCTGAAGATATGAGAATATTTAATTTTGAGTTTGAGTAAAACAGTATAAATACCATGTATATCTTGGTCTAGTTCAGTACACGCAACCACAATCATGGGGAAGACTGCTGACTTGACAGTTGTCCAGAAGATGATCATTGACACCCTGCACAAGGAGGGTAAGCCACAGAAGGTCATTGCTGAAAAGGCTGGCTGGAAAAGGTGCACAAGTAACAGGGATGACTGCAGCTTTGAGAGGATTGTCAAGAAAAATTGCTTCAGGAACTTGGGAGAGCTTCACAAGTTGTGGACTGAGGCTGGTGTCAGTGCGTCAAGAGCCACCATGCACAGCTCCCTGGTGGGCCCATTTCATAAGAAAAGCCTCACATCTCCTGCAAGTTACTCAGGCTGGTAGCCACAGAGCTCCGACTGTATCCAAATAGTATGAAATAAACACTCACTCCAGTTGTGAAGAGATGATAGGTGTTCTACTGCCAGCTTTGGAGGATGGGCAGCACAGAGTGTCATCACACGCTGTTGATGACACTCAACAGCGTGAGTGTCATCAACAGCATGAGCTGGCTTAGTGGTTAGTGTGTCCGCCTCTCGATCGGGTCATACCAAACACCATCGTAAAAATGGTACCTACTGCCATCTGGCAAGGCACGCTGCGATACAGATGTGAGTGGGGAATCAAACTCTTGCGATTACCAGAGGACTAGCTCACCACTGTAACCCTAGCTATAGATAGGTGAGAGGCCAAGGGCTATAGAAGCGGAGATTGATGCCACCCAATGCGTCTTAAGGGCCTGGTTATTACTGGGACGGGAGACTGCCTGGGAAGACCAGGTCTTGACACAGGAGGGACTTTGACTTTGGTTCAAGGTCTCAGCATGCACAAGTGCAAAAGAAGGTATCCAGATGATTCTTACCACCATGGCAGTTCGGAGGGGTGAAACAAAACTTCATTTTACTACAGAGGACTGAAATAATTCTGGGAGCTACTCAGATGTCTAGTATCCTGCCATCATCTTGGCAGACAACCAGTCAGACAAGACATCAACTTTGGCTGTGAAAAGTCTTTCATCTTCTCTCACACTTTATGTTTATTGACTTAATATCATTGTTCTTTTATATACCATCCATCCATTATCTGTAGCCACTTATCCTGTGTAGGGTCGCAGGCAAGCTAGAGCCTATCCTAGCTGACTAGGGTTGAGAGGCCGGGTACACCCTGGACCAGTCATCACAGGCTAACACATAGAGATAAACAACCATTCATGCTGACACCTACGGTCAATTTAGAGCCACCAATTAGCCTAACCTTTGGACTGTGGAGGAAACCCACACAGACATGGGGAGAACATGCAAACTCTACACAGAAAAGCCCTCGTCGGCCGCTGGGCTCGAACCCAGGACCTTCTTACTGTGAGGCGACAGTGCTAACCACTATACCACCGTGTCACCCCATTTTTCATCCATCCATTATCTGTATCCGCTTATCCAGGCAAACTGGAGCCTATCCAAGCTGACTATGGGCGAGAGGCAGGGTACACCCTAGACAAGTCACCAGGCTAACACATAGACACAAACAACCATTCACACTCACATTCATGGTCACATTCATGGTCAATTTAGAGCCACCAGTTAACCTAACCTGCACGTTTTTGGACTGTGGGGGAAACCAGAGGAAACCCATGCAGACACGGGGAGAACATGCAAACTCCACACAGAGAGGCCCTTGCCGGCCGCTGGGCTTGAACCCAGGACCTTCTTGCTGTGAGGCGACAGTGCTAACCACTATACCACCGTGCCGCCCCTTTTTTTCATCCATCCATTATCTCTATCCGCTTATCCAGGTAAACTGGAGCCTATCTGGGCTGACTATGGGCGAGAGGCAGGGTACACCCTAGACAAGTTGCCAGGCTAACACATAGACACAAACAACCATTCACACTCACGGTCACATTCATGGTCAATTTAGAGCCACCAGTTAACCTAACCTGCACGTTTTTGGACTGTGGGGGAAACCAGAGGAAACCCATGCAGACATGGGGAGAACATGCAAACTCCAAACAGAGAGGCCCTCGCCGGCCGCTGGGCTTGAACCCAGGACCTTCTTACTGTGAGGTGACAGTGCTAACCACTATACCACCCCGCCCCTTTTTTTCATCCATCCATTATCTCTATCCGCTTATCCAGGTAAACTGGAGCCTATCTGAGCTGACTATGGGCGAGAGGCAGGGTACACCCTAGACGAGTCGCCAGGCTAACACACAGACACAAACAACCATTCACACTCACATTCATGGTCAATTTAGAGCCACCAGTTAACCTAACCTGCACGTTTTTGGACTGTGGGGGAAACCAGAGGAAACCCATGCAGACACGGGGAGAACATGCAAACTCCACACAGAGAGGCCCTCGCCGGCTGCTGGGCTTGAACCCAGGACCTTCTTACTGTGAGGCGACAGTGCTAACCACTATACCACTGTGCCGCCCCTTTTTTTCATCCATCCATTATCTCTATCCGCTTATCCAGGCAAACTGGAGCCTATCCGAGCTGACTATGGGCGAGAGGCAGGGTACACTCTCGACGAGTCACCAGGCTAACACACAGACACAAACAACCATTCACACTCATGGTCACATTCATGGTCAATTTAGAGCCACCAGTTAACCTAACCTGCACGTTTTTGGACTGTGGGGGAAACCAGAGGAAACCCATGCAGACACGGGGAGAACATGCAAACTCCACACTGAGAGGCCCTTGCCGGCCGCTGGGCTTGAACCCAGGACCTTCTTGCTGTGAGGCGACAGTACTAACCACTACACCACCATGCTGCCCCTTTTTCATATGCTTGACAATGTATTTTTTTTAACATCCTAAAATGCCCTGTGGAACAGGATAAGCGGCTACAGATATTGGATGGATGGATGGATGGAAAATGCCCTGAACTCATACATCTACAAAAGCTTTATCATATACCTCGACAAGCTTTTATCACACTGGCTACTGACTTCTGAAATCGCATGCTACCGTACTAAATAGTATGTCAAAGCAGCAGCTCCACCGCCTGCAGTATCTTTATTCTCACACACTATTTAGTATAGTAGTATGCAGCTTCCCTCAGAGTTGAAGCCCCGCCCCTTTTCTTCTTCAGCGATCCCATAATGCTGTGCGTTCCACCACTTCTTCCAAGAGGACACTTTATTGAGGACGCGTTCGGTAGGCCTTAACCCCCTGTCTAGTGTTTATACTGTGGTGAAGTCTAACTTAATACTTGTTTTTTGTCTCTAATTCGCGATATTTGACGGATATTCGGGTCAGTTAGTAGCATAAGGCTACTTTTATTAAATAATAAAAGAGCTGGTTGTTTGGTGCAGGCGGGAGCTAATAGCTAGCAGGCTAACACTGAGGTATGACGTTTATAAAACTCGTACAGATAAATTACATTATTAACACAGTAATAACTGCTGAAAATGTGGTAAAATTATGATTAAAACAGCTAAAGCTCTTATATTTACTGCCTAAGATTGCTGACTAGTTTGTCAACCCAAGTAGACGACCTCTAATTGTGACCCGTTAGTGCTAAAGACAAACTGCTCGCTGTACATCATGGCTTTGGTCGGCTAGTCTATCTATCTATCTATCTATCTATCTATCTATCTATCTATCTATCTATCTATCTATCGTGCTTTAAGACAGCACTGATGTTAACAGTTTTTCTTTTTAATTTAAATGTTATATAGCTGTCGCTTGATTTAAGTATTTAATCGCGATTAATCGCATTAATGTCCATAGTAAACTCGCGATTAATCGCAAATTATTCACGTTTAAAAAAAAAAAACAGTTCTAAATATACCTTAAAGCAGGGGTGGGCAATTATTTTTTTCCATGGGGCCACATGAGAAACAGAAAATTTTGTGGAGGGCCGGTGTCACGGTCTGAATTTACCAGGTAAATTTATACTGTAGCAGCCACGGTCTGAATTTACCACAGTATAAATTTACCAACTTGGTATAATTGGGTCTAGTCTGAATTTACCAGCCTAATATGAGATTTATGTTCATACTTGAAGTATTTACACTTTATCTTGATGAATATTGATTTGTTTAAAGCCTAGGTCACAACCGGACGTACGATTTTTGGCGTTTCCCAAATCGCTGCGTTTTTTTTGTTCATGGAGAAAGACGCACGTTGGCTGCAAGTTTGTCTTGCAACCTGAAGAAAACGTAGTTTGTTTGACATGACAAAGAACCTCTGCAGCCAGTCTACGGCTCAAAAATCAGCACGTCACACGCGTGCCCTCTGTGCGTTTCTTGCGTTTTTTGCACATAGACCGGCCGTAGGAGCACGTACGGCCGGTTGTGACCGAGGCTTAAGTAAGACTCCTCATGATTATAATAATTTAGTTATTCTCGCAAATTTACCAACTTGGTATAATTAGACTGCTGTCATTGGGCCTAGTCAGAATTTACCAGCCCAATATGATAGATTTATGATCATACTTGATCCACAAATTTTCACTTTATCTTGATGAATATTGATTTGTTTGAGTGAGACTCATCATGATTATAATATAGTTATTCTGTCAAATTTACCCACCTGGTATAATTAGACTCCTGTCATTGGACCTAGTCAGAATTTACCAGCCCAATATGACATGGGATTTATGTTCATACTTGATCCACAAATAAATTTTCACTTTATCTTGATGAATGAATGAATGACCCATGTTTTAGTTCCAGTTTATGCACTAAGTAGGCTGATCAGGACCAGCCAGCAGCCAGGAATGATGAACTTTATCTTCATGAATATTGATTTGTTTAAGTATATATGAAAGAACGAAGTCAGAATGTCAAGTGTTTTGAACAACTTTATTAACTTCATTTACACATGTACTAATAAAATTCAATCCAAACCATACTTGTCTACTGATAATCAAATCTCACAATTGTAGTCACAATTCGCGTTCTATTAGTCCACAAATGTGTTGAAATGCTCGGTACAAAATCGCAGCAAGAAATGGTAAATTTAGACTTCCTGGAAGTTGGCCGGGGAAAAAAATCGGTATGCGCATGGTAAATTTATACCAGCGCACGATCAGACCGTGACACTGGACCAAAAGGCTGAACTAAATTCTGCATAATATTAATTGTATTTCTTTATATAAAGCAGTAAATAACATTGTTTTTACAAGCTGCTAAGACTGGTAAGAGTATGGAAAAAACGAGGTTGCCTTACAAAAAATGTCATTTATTCAATCACATTTCCCAAAACAATGATTAACAAAATGTGAACGTTTGTACCGTTTTTTTTTTTTTTCAGTCACATTCACCCCAAAACACAATAAAGACATCACGGTATTGTCTTTCTACTCCAAATATCAAGCAAGATACATCATATTATAATAATGATGCCCACATTTGTAGTCTAATCACCTTATTTGGTGTTTTTCAGTTTTTTTATTTGTTCAGTGAGAGAAATCTAGTCTCTTGGTCTTTAACGAGTGCATCAGAGTCAGGTTGAATGTCTGAGGTGGAGATGCGAAGCACAGCTGACAGATGATCATCGGTGAGGGAGGATCTAGACCTGGATTTGTTAAACTTCATCACTGAAAATGTTTGTTCACATATGTAGGTAGAGCCAATACTTAGCAGTCCTTGTTTTGTTGAAAGCCCTGCATTCGGCATTTACCTTTCTTCTTTTTGCGGACATTTTGGGGGCTAAAGTCTTCTTGTGACCTGCTCGCAACAACGTCGATTCGGTGTAGGTATCAGATCTACAGATCGGCTCCGGCTCCGGCGCCTGCTGGTGACGTCACAGTATGTGATTGGCTGGACCGTTTGAAGGATGATGTACAAGGTTGTGGTTGGTCTGGACAAATTACGGAAGTAGTTATCGCGGGATTAGGTTTCGTGGGATTTCATGTCGCGCGCATTGCATTTTTGTTGAACACAATTTCAAAATAAAAGCAATGCACATTCAGTCCATGCATGAGATAAAATTAGAAAATGTTTATTTTGTAATTTCTAATTAACCTTACACGGGCCGGTCAGAATGAACCAAAGGGCCGGATGCGGCCTGCAGGCCGTAAAATGCCCAGGTCTGCCTTAAAGGAATAAGGTTTTTGGGGAGTGAATAGATATGCTTGCTTTATAGATGACTTGCAACCACGTGATCAAAATGTGCCACGTCATGAGCGTCCACCATGATTGTGGATATACAAAGCAGCTAGGATGGCAGTGTCTGTAAACAGTGCTGAATTTTCTCAGTATTACCACGATTTGCACACTCGAGCGAACATTCGATACAAAGAGAAGATGGATATGTGTGGTTTTGACCCATGTTATTTTAAAAAGTCAGACTTTTTCTGAAGATAAGACACTTCTACTGACCATCGAGTACCCAGATATCGCGTTCTATCTGGTTCGGCTGCCGAAGAATCAAGTCTGACCTTGGACGAAACATAGCCCATTTTCTGACTGGGTGCCCAGTCTGGATTGTTTCCATTGTGTAATTTTGCTGGTGCTCCTAGAAGCGAAATGAACCACGACGTGTTAAAATTATAACGACGACCGAGTGAACCACGACAAGAGAACGCTCATTTTATAGCAAAATTCTAGCAACATGAAATAAAATTCTTCCATGATCTTATCGAGAAAGCTTTTGAATCCCAACTGAGATAAAATGATCACTGCAAACATGAGCTGGGTTGGTTTTAGCCTCTGTTAGATCAGCCCTGCTGATGTTGTTCAGCCGTGCTCGTCTCCTCTCCGTACTAAGCCCCAGAGTTTCCTCGCTCTCTTTACGAATCACGGACGGAATTCTAAAAAATCAGATGGTCACGAGTACTGCTGTGACCACAACCATATATGGCATAAAGATATGGTGTAGCTAAAAGAACACTTAAAGCAGTGGAAAAACAGAGAGTTGCGCACGCGTGACTGTTTTGTATGGAATGTTGCTTGACCCCACATTTGTATTTCCACCAACATGGCCGACATCTGGGTTTCGATTTTGCTTTGACGTCACTTGCAAGTCAAGGATGCGTCATGGCTTTGACGTCACTTGCAAGTCAAGGATGCGTCATGGCTTTGGTCGAATCTATCTATCGATCGATCGTGCTTTAAGATGGCACTGGTGTTGGATACTACAACAAAAATATAGTTCAAGTCTTTTTAATTTAAATGTTAGGGCTGTTACTCGATTAAAGTATTTAATCGCGATTAATCGAATTGTCCATAGTTAACTCGCGATTAATCGTAAATTAATCACTTTTTAAAAATCAGTTCTAAATGTGGCTTAAAGGGATATTTTTCCAAGCTTTTGAGGAGTGGACAAATATGCTTGCTTTATGCAAATGTATGTAGCCAGGTCAGGAAGGATGAGGCTGGATACAGCAAGTATTCACAAAAATAATTTTTCATTCCCCCACGGCATTTAAAATAAATAAATAAAGCAGCGTTAACTTTATAATTCTGAGGGTTTAGCACAATTCAGTGTGAACAAAATATATAATTTTCCTCCAGTTCTGTGCTTAACTTCCAGGCTCTATGCAAACTATGCAGTAAAATAAACTAAACTCGGTGATGTGGACTCTGGACAACAGGAGTGGCTATCTTTTAAATAAAGAAAATAAAAATACAAAACCCAAATAAATACACTTGTTAAGCCACACAGCTCATCAAGATGTTTTCCAGTAAAATGCAAGAATTCGTTGGGAAATGTACAGTACACTCATGAGCAAAAACTGCATTTATAAATACACCAGAGATGTAGGGTATTAGGCAGAAAAAGAAATTTACCAGTCAAAAATAATATTTTATATAATCCTGATAAGCGCCGCAGGTGCGAAGACGAGCGCCGCAGGCGCGAAGTCCCTCTAGGGGGGTCTGGGGGCATGCCCCCCCAGAAAATTTTTGAAATTTAGACTTCATTTCCTGCATTCTAGGACATTTTCAGGGTGAAATGGCGTGTAATTTTTGATCAGAAATATTGCATATTTTTACTGTGTATTTTTTTCAGTTTCACTCCTGAATGTATCAGATGTATGTATGGTGTTTGATTTGGTAACAAAAGTGAAAAGAAAATAAACAACAATGAATTGTATATAATCTTTTGATCTAGTTACAGTATTTAATAAAAAAAAAAAACCAACAGTATTCTATTTTACCATACCCCAATGAACCCCCCTTGTTAATCAATGTATCACACATACCTTTTCTGTCTTTTTGTGGAAAAACGAATCAGTTTTTGTCACATTCAATTTGGGGCGTTTGTTGGGATTCATCTTGATCCAGAAGAGTGAGTCAGCAAAAAAAAATGCGGTTCTCCCGCCAAGAAAGAGGAAACTACAACGCAGGGTGTTTGGCAATTTTCGACCAATCAGAATTCGCGATTTATTCAGTCCGCATGTTACAAGATTCAGTGCGGGCCAAAATGGCGGAAACGATGAAATATTCTGATTTTTCATTTCAAGTTTTCAGTATTTTTCGTATTAAACTGTGTTTCTTACGATTTGTAAATGATGGCGGAACCACACACGGACTGGCCATCGGGAGTAGCGGGAGTTTTCCCAGTGGGCCGGTGGTTCAGTGTGGGCCAGCGGAGAAAAAAAAAAAAAAAAAACAGTTGCGCGCTGGCCTTTAATATGATAAGCAATGTTAACAGTTTCTTTAACAAACTGTTAACATTGCTTATCATATTAAAGGCCAGCGCGCAACTGTAATAAGCAATGTTAACAGTTTGTTAAAGAAACTGTTAACATTGCTTATCATATTAAAGGCCAGCGCGCAACTGTTTTTTTTTTTTTCTCCGCTGGCCCACACTGAACCACCAGCCCACCGGGAAAACTCCCGCTACTCCCGATGGCCAGTCCGTGTGTGGGCGGAACATAACTGGATTTATCGGATGACATGTGGGAGTATTCATGTGCGAAAATTTTCGGCATTATCGTCCGTTTCAGTATCCGTCTGTGTGTATACTTGCCCGTTGAAATCGGCAATTGCCCGTCAAATTTACGGGTGGACGGGTCTCTGCCTAATACCTTACAGAGATGCCAATCACTACGATTCGTGCGTAGTCACTATGTTTTTGACAGTAGCACTACGAGGCTACGACCGTCTATTCAGTTTATATGGGATTCATACGATTTTAGCATGGATGCGGTTCGAAACGCGTGAATCTATAAGGGTTGACGATATTTTGCCGGTGTTCGGTACATTTGAGGCCAATTATCGCTTGATAATTCAATATTTTGACTGTATTTATGGTCACAGTTTGCGTCGATGGGCGCCGCCATCTTTGTTGACAAGCGTTCTGCGCATGCGCGAATTAATTATCGATGCCATGATGGAATGTCGAGCAGCCCATGTCACTAGGTATTGAGGGGCTGTCGGGGTGTTGTAACCTCACAAACATGCTACTAAAGAAAAACTGTTGGAACTGAAACAGTCATCTTCTGAAGTAAATCACTCAGAACTGAATAAGTAATCTGACTTGATATTGATGAGATTAAAAGTGAAAGAAAGTTGATAAAAATTAAAAGTTATCAAAGTGACTTGACATTAATCATGGGAATTAAAAGGAAATAGACATGTTCCAGTACAACTATTTGAGTATTTGCTAATTGAGTGTTCCAGTATGTTATCTATAAATATTGATGGTATGTAATCTGCATTTGTGTAGTAAAGTTAAGAAAATAATATTCACTGTTTGAAAGCTGATTGTATACAAATTACCAGAGAAGTCTTTACTTTGTGTGAATGTGGTGAGTTATTAGTATCACTCATGAGAAAATCATAAGTGATTGTGGTTTGGTTTTATTTTTCAGATAATTGGAAAAAAAAAATCAACAATTTTCTCCCCCTAAAACCAACATGTCCCAGTTCATTTTAGTCACCTGTATTCATTCAGAATGGCCCTAAAAAAGCACCAATTTCCAAAATTTTCTCGGGGGCTTACAGCGCCCCCCGAACCCCCACCTGGATTGGACTCGCTACACACCCTGCGGGCACTCCACTCGTATGCATATCACTACACATTGATTTCACAAAAGGTTGGCATCTCTGAATACACATTTCTCAGAATAAAATACACTCGTTCTCACGCCAGTGTGCAGTCTGCGTGCTTCGAGACACACACCTGGACCTTAAAATGTCATCTTTTCTCCTCTCTGGACCATCAAAAGCATATTTAAAAAAAAAAAATTACACATTTTATGTAAATGGTCAGAATGCAACAATAGGAGTTGATTCTGTACATAAGTGCACTTTATCACAACTTTCGCCAACCTGCTATTTGCTACATCACTCGCTCGTGCTATGTCACTTCCTGATTTCCCAAACTATGGTGGAGGGGGCACAGAACATGTATGGTTTAATCGTGTGTCAGAAAAAAAAATTAGTGGTTTTTAAAAGGAATTTGCGTTAACTTTGACAGCCCTAAAATGTTATTTATTGTACTTTGTATACCCAGTGATATAAAATTAAAGGTTCTGACTGCAAAGTTGAGTTCTGGGCAGAATGTTCTGTTGCTGTTGGAGTTTCGAGATGTTTCACTGCTGCACACACTGTGTATCCTATGTGTCGCTTTTGCCGAAATAAAATGCATCCCGTGTTTTACGATTTCGAAAATTGCCAAAGCAAGTGACCAACAATATCATGTGACCACCGTGGGGCGTGTTTGACCTGCTTTTAATTAAAACAATTCAGCGTGGGCAAACATAGTGGACTCCGCTCTCCCACCAGTGGAAGAGAAAAGGAAAGCCTGCCTAGTGAGTGCAACCGCAAGATTGGATGACTAAATCATTCAAGCTAGTGCTTAGCTATCTTAGCCTTGGAACACATGAGCTCAAGTCCACAGTAGCGAGTATGGAGTTATACACCTAATGCTTTAATCTGACAGAGAAAGAAACGGTAACACCCAAGCAGGAACTGAGACAAGATATATTCATCTTTTTGTTTCATGGATCAATTCGCGAATGTCAACTACAAATTACATCCCTGCGACTTAAAACTCTCCAAGGTCGATGCAGAGTTACAATGTTTTCCAGGCGTTGCCATTTCGGTGTGACTCAGTTCCATGGTTATGCTAATTAGTTAAAGCTCCCCGTGTTCAGCTGTTTCCCTCAAGAGGTAGGAAAACGGTCCCAAAACTGAGACAAGCACATCAAAATCATCATATCTTGTCCGCATGATGATGTTCTTACGAGACAGAGAAAAACGCAATGAACAGAAAACACCCCCCTGAAAATTTCAGATGTCTTTGCAGTCAGCACCTTTTGAACAATGAACAAACCCTGGTGAAAAACCTAATCTGAGTTTATGTGTGTGTGGTGACTTGACTATATACTTGTGTACAGTTGTGGACCTGACACCAAGTTTTGGTCAAAGATGGCGGAGTTAATTGACGAGAAGATCAAGAGTTACAGAACTGCTCCATTTGATGCCCGCTTTCCCAACACTAACCAGACACGAAACTGCTTCCAGAACTATGTTGGTGAGTATGGGACATATTAAAGTTTTCTTCTTTCAGCTGCTCCCGTTAGGGGTTGCCACATTGGATCTGTTCCGCATATTTGATTTGGTGTAGGTTTTACACCGGATGCCCTTCCTGACACAACCCTCCCCAGTCTGTTCAGGCTTGGGACTGGCACTAAGTACAACCCCGATTCCAAAAAAGTTGGGACAAAGTACAAATTGTAAATAAAAATGGAATGCAATAATTTACAAATCTCAAAAACTGATGTATTCACAATAGAACATAGACAACATATCAAATGTCGAAAGTGAGACATTTTGAAATTTCATGCAAAATATTGGCTCATTTGAAATTTCATGACAGCAACACATCTCAAAAAAGTTGGGACAGGGGCAATAAGAGGCTGGAAAAGTTAAAGGTACAAAAAAGGAACAGCTGGAGGACCAAACTGCAACTCATTAGGTCAATTGGCAATAGGCCATTAACATGACTGGGTATAAAAAGAGCACCTTGTAGTGGCAGCGGCTCTCAGAAGTAAAGATGGGAAGAGGATCACCAATCCCCCTAATTCTGCGCTGACAAATAGTGGCGCAATATCAGAAAGGAGTTCGACAGTGTAAAATTGCAAAGAGTTTGAACATATCATCATCTACAGTGCATAATATCATCAAAAGATTCAGAGAATCTGGAAGAATCTCTGTGCGTAAGGGTCAAGGCCGGAAAACCATACTGGGTGCCCGTGATCTTCGGGCCCTTAGACGGCACTGCATCACATACAGGCATGCTTCTGTATTGGAAATCACAAAATGGGCTCAGGAATATTTCCAGAGAACATTATCTGTGAACACAATTCACCGTGCCATCCGCCGTTGCCAGCTAAAACTCTATAGTTCAAAGAAGAAGCCGTATCTAAACATGATCCAGAAGCGCAGATGTCTTCTCTGGGCCAAGGCTCATTTAAAATGGACTGTGGCAAAGTGGAAAACTGTTCTGTGGTCAGACGAATCAAAATTTGAAGTTCTTTATGGAAATCAGGGACGCCGTGTCATTCGGACTAAAGAGGAGAAGGACGACCCAAGTTGTTATCGGCGCTCAGTTCAGAAGCCTGCATCTCTGATGGTATGGGGTTGCATTAGTGCGTGTGGCATGGGCAGCTTACACATCTGGAAAGACACCATCAATGCTGAAAGGTATATCCAGGTTTTAGAGCAACATATGCTCCCATCCAGACTAGGGATGGCGAAAACTAAAAAAAATCTTGACCGACCACCGAGCCTCATTAGCCGGTTAAAGTCGGTTAACCTATGAGTTTAAACAGGGATGCAAACGGCGCGCCTTTTTCATGGCTCGTGCAGATCCGATTTTTTTTGGGGGGGGGGGTTGGAGTGTCTGAATAATTTCATCAAAGTAAATTCTGTATTAAAATTATTACATAAGCAAATGCCGTTACAGTCCATGAAAAAGCCGTGAAAAAGTCGGCATCTGCGCCTTTAGTTTGTGTGGAGAGAGATGATCTGCAATAACATGCATTGTTGGCTACAGACCGAAACATACTTTCAGAATGCACTGGCCAAGGCAGGACTAAACTCGATGTGCCTTCTAGTAATAAAAAAAAAAAAACAGAATAGTAATTTGTAAGCTAAAAAGCCTGTGTCTACACTTTTTTTTTTTCTTCTTTCACCGAGTGGCAGCTGTCTTCAACTGGGGCGGGACATGACTGAATAGGTGTTTCTGATTTGTCAGCTGTCTTTAACTGGGGCGGGAGGGCGGGACATGACTGAATGGGTGTTTCTGATTTGTCAGCTGTCGTCCTTACACCGCATGGCATGGCCCAAGTGTTTACAACACAGAATTCCAGGTTCTCCGCTCCAAAATCGGCAGCTTCAAAACGATTGATTTTTTTCACCGACAACCAAAAAAAAATTAACCGGTTGACGTTGATTCGGTCAACCACCGGTCAAACGGTCATCGGTTAACATCCCTAATCCAGACGACGTCTCTTTCAGGGAAGACCTTGCATTTTCCAACATGACAATGCCAAACCACATACTGCATCAATTACAGCATCATGGCTGCGTAGAAGAAGGGTCCGGGTACTGAACTGGCCAGTCTGCAGTCCAGATCTTTCACCCATAGAAAACATTTGGCGCATCATAAAACGGAAGATACGACAAAAAAGACCCAAGACAGTTGAGCAACTAGAATCCTATATTAGACAAGAATGGGTTAACATTCCTATCCCTAAACTTGAGCAACTTGTCTCCTCAGTCCCCAGACGTTTACAGACTGTTGTAAAGAGAAAAGGGGATGTCTCACAGTGGTAAACATGGCCTTGTCCCAACGTTTTTGAGATGTTGTCATGAAATTTAAAATCACCTAATTTTTCTCTTTAAATGATACATTTTCTCAGTTTAAACATTTGATACGTCATCTATGTTCTATTCTGAATAAAATATGGAATTTTGAAACTTCCACATCATTGCATTCCGTTTTTATTTACAATTTATACTTTGTCCCAACTTTTTTGGAATCGGGGTTGAATACAGTGGCTTATGCAACTCCAGTGGCTGGGTATTTTACCTAACCTGCATGTCTTTGAACTGTGGGAGGAAACCAGAACATCTGCAGGAAACCCACGCAGATGCAGAAAGAACATGCAAACTCCATATAGAAAGGCCCCTGTCAGCTGTCAGGTTCAAACCCAGAACCTTCTTGCTGTGAGGTGACAGTGCTAACCACCATATTTGAGCTGTGTTAAAGTAATCCGTTGGACTTCTCTTTACATTCTGACAGCAATTAATAAATCAAATTCTCTGACAATAAGAAAAAAATCTCGTCCAGTCACTTCATTGGATCCGATTGTAATGATTGGGTGGTCTACAGACCTACCTGTCTACCTCCGAGCACTCATGCACTCCTTGCACGTGACCGGAGTCTTTGACAAGGCTAGACGGACATATTGCTAAACTTAGTCAACAGCTGTGAGTACAAACACTAACCATGTTCTTTCTGCTCATTATGATGATGTTGGCTCTGTTCTTGCATGTGAGTGAGATTCAAGGTAGTTGGATACAACAGTGGCGCACTGCACGCCACCAACCCCAAACTCGCTCTCATGAACTCGTTCTCCAGCAGTAATGGCAAACTCAAGCTTACACTTGCTGGTTTCTCTAGCGTTGCCTCTGCGGTTTGACTTCCCCAAATATAGCAGGGCTCGAAATTCGCGGTGGTCCGGTCGCCTGAGGCGACTTAATTTGTCATTTGGCGGGTGATTCCTGTCACTAGGCAGCCCGGCTGGCTAGTTGAAAATAAAAAATATATATGAAGCGAAGATTCCGACTAGGGCTGTGCGATATATTGAATATACTTGATATATCTCCGAAAATTCTGTGAGAGATGCATATAATTATTATATCGTAACTATAGAGTATTTTATGGTCATCTGCCGACTTGGGTTTGTTTCGTGTTTGTTGCGTTTGTTTAAAACATTTTCCGGTGGTTTTCTCCCTGTTCCTCAAGCAGTAACGTGAGAGGCTGCCTAAGGGGGAAAAAAAAAAAAACCAATAACGTCACGCACTCGCCAACCAATCCCGGGCGACATCTCTGTGCTGAAAGGAACTTGCAGAAAGATTTCCTAGTTTCGGTTTACAGCGCTGACTCAGTTCGTGCAATCGCTGGTGCTGCACAGGCTACCGTGTAAGCTCTGTCAATTTCAGCGACAAATTAAAAATGGAAGCGGATGAATTGGTTCCTAAAAGAACTAGTAAGGGGTCAGTCATCTGGCATTTTTTTGGATATCGCGAGGAGGACATGGAGCAGCAAATGCCAATTTGTAAAGTGTGCTTGAAATAAATGCACATTAGTCATGAACAATGGTAACTACTCTCTTTTGTGTTATTTTTGACAGAAGTAAAATTCATACATGAACAAATTTTGGCGAGTTGATTTTCTGTTTGGCGAGTTACTTTGGAAGGTAACTAGTCCGGCTGGCTGGTGAAAAAATATATGAATTTCGAGCCCTGTATAGGTTTGTTTAAACTATGATTGTAATGCCAGATTTGATCTCCCCTGGTTTAGAAGTTATGGTCTCTTTCTCCTCAGCTTTATTTCTGAGAAGGTATCCACCTCGTCTCTGTAAGCAAGCTGATTCTGCAAGCTTCTCTTACGAAGTTGTGTGAAACCTCACAGGCGTTTAGACCCATTCATTTAGTGTCCGATGTCCACAGGCATGGTGTGTGTCGTCAGTCAATGTCGTGTGTTAATGCCATAAAATAAATCACTGGATTGGATTATTTAGTTCAGGTGTCATCCTGTACAGTACAGATCAAGTATACGAGGCCAGGATCAGCGGTGGGTTTCCCAAAAGACTCTTATGCTCCTTTTCCACCAAAGCAGTTCCAGGGCTGGTTCGGGGCCAGTGCTTAGTTTAGAACCAGGTTTTCTGTTTCCACTGACAAAGAACTGGCTCTGGGGCCAGAAAAAACGGTTCCAGGCTAGCACCAACTCTCTGCTGGGCCAGAGGAAAGAACTGCTTATGTCAGCGGGGGGGCGGAGTTGTTAAGACCAACAATAATAACAAGACCGTGAAAGATCGCCATTTTTAAGCGACGAGAAGCAGCAGCTGTACAAATGCAAAGTCATCCATTATTATTATTGTTGTTGTTGCTGCTGCTATTTCTTCCGTGTTGTTTTTGCTTCGATATTCGCGCCAAGGTTTATGCAAACGTAGCGACGTAACTGACGTATACAGCGACGTAATGACATGGCTTCCCTTAGCACCGCGAGCTATGGAAAAGCAAACTGGTTCTCAGCTGGCTCGCAAGTTGAACGAGTTGTGAACCAGCACCAGCACTGGCCCCGAACCAGCCCTGGAACTGATTTGGTGGAAAAGGGGTATTAAAGTGCATATTCTGGACCAATTTTTTTTTTATATGAAAGTACTGTATGTCCCTTTACACACTCATCCAGAAGGGTAATTTTGCACAAGGCCATCTGTCTACAGCAGAAAAGGAAAAAAAAAAAAAAACGCGTCTGGAAAAATCCCAAGGGAGTCTGGAGCCAGGTTCGTGACGTTCTCTGTGGAAGCGCCAGCAGGCTGAGAGAGCTTTGCACAGTTTCAGTGCACAGCCTGTGTAGACCAAGCGCTCCCATTTCTCTCTCCAAATGCCAAGTTTTTTCAGAGGCGGACCAATTCGCCTCAAATGGCTTGATTTCAACTGAATTTTTCTGGTATTGCACAAGGTAAAAAAAATTGCAGAGAATGTTAGATATTTGACCAAAGTTTAATATAAAATAGGAGAATCTTGCTCCTGAATTTACCCGTGATATGCAATTTAACGCTAAGAGCAGCTTAACTAGGAGAGAGAGAGAGAGAGAGCATTCATTGTGCTGCTCGCTCTACCATTTAACCATGATGTTTGTGCTGCGGTGCTTTTGGGAAACTCAGGCCAGATCAGTGTGTCCCTAATAGTATAGAATTCATTCCATCTCTCTCTCTCTCTCACAGCATGATTGTAAATCAGATTTGATTCTTAAATTATTTTTAAAAATCAATTATTGCTTCTGTCTCTCTGCTAATTGTTACAAGTGTTTGAAACTTGCACTTTCTTGTCCAGAGTTGCAGTACTGGTTCAATCTTGCTGAATTAAGATTCTACCTGACCACGAGTTTTTATTCTCCAATTTTTATCCCCCGCTGGCCGAAAGGCCTGAAGGGGGATTATGTCGTAGCGATTTCCTTCCATCCATCTGTCCCGGGAAGGGTGTTCACCTTCTGACATCAACTCCCCACAATGTTTGGACGAATTTCTTGAAGCTTGGTGAAAGGCCTTGTTCTATGATAGTAATGCGCATATTCAGATTTAATTTCGTTTGTGAAAATTTTACCAGAGTTCTGAGCCTTGATTTAAATCACTTGTACTTTGACAATTTCGTGAGGGTGTACGTTCTTCTGAAATCAACTCCGTTCACAATTTGTGGAGGAATTTCACCAAGCTTGGCAAAAGGCTTTGTTATATGCATATTGAAATTTTGTTTCATTTGGGCAAATTTTGCCAGCGTTATGCCCTTGATTATTAACAAACTTGTACTTTGGCAATTTCATCAAGGTGTGCTTGCTTTCTGAAATCAACTTCGCCCACAATTTTTTGAGGAATTTCACGAAACTTGGCAGGATTCTTTGTTATATGTTGGTAATACACATATTGCAATTTTGTTCAATTTGGTCTCGTTTTACCAGAGTTATGGCCGAGTTGCCAGTGGGGGATATTGTGCTCTCAGAGCACTTTTGCTTTGTTGTTGTTGCACTTCAGTGTTTAAGATCATCTTTGAATAGTTTAGAAGAACCGCGTTGGCTCCTTCACCAACCGGAGGCTCGTTACGATGCATTATAAACAGGGATACTGACTTTTTTTTTTTTTTTTAACTTTTGGTGCCCTTGTTTCTCTCTGCAGACTTTCACAGGTGTAATAAGGCACTGTCAGCAAAAGGACAAGACATGACCCCATGTGAATGGTATCAGAGGGTCTACAAGAGCCTGTGCCCCATCAGCTGGGTAAGAGTCTCTCAAAATATTCTAATCAGCAGTAGGAAAATCACTTTCCCTTCAACACTGGCCAAGTTTGTCATTGATGGTTGTGTTTGTTTGATTTAGTTGACCAGCTGGAAGCAGTGCAGATTTGTAATGCTTCTCAACTGATCTATTAACCCATTGACGCCGGATGCTGCGTCGCGCAACATTGCCCCTAGCGCCGGTTGTTGCATAACGCAACATTGCCCCAAATGCCGGTTGCTGCATAACGCAGCATTGTTGATTTGTCATTTTTTTCAAGGCGCATGCAGCATGTAATGCACAATCATTAGTTCAAATACACATGTGGTGGGTGTTTTCGATTTTTTAAGACCATGTGACCAAAAATGTGTTGTGTGATTTGTCGATAATAACGTCAATCAATCAGCCATACTCGCTGTTCTGCACACGTGCGTTTGTTTAGCTATTTAACACCGGCGAAAATGGCTGCGGTTACTGCGGAGACATGCTGTGACAGTGATGGAAGTGATGTGGAGTTGGAGGGGGGTGAACAGATTTTAATCGAGGAAGAGATAGAGGGAGATGTGCCGGAAGACCCCTTAGATAGAGAACAGGAGTGGGATTTGTTTCGAGAGGATGATGAGGAGGAGGAATTCCAAGGCTTCCAAGTGGACTGGCAGTCAGATGGATTTCACCCCCCACGTCAACAAAAGTTCACTCGGACACCTGGGCTAAAGGTGCCGATATCTGAAGATGCAAGCCCTTTAGATGTATTTTCGAATATTTTCACTGAGGAAGTTTGGGATATGTTGGTGACACAGACAAATGTATATGCTGATCAGACGCGCGGTCACACACCATCAAACTTAAAGTGGAGCGCCGTCTCAAAACAGGAAATGAAATCATTCATCGGTCTCTGCATAACTTTTGGGATAATGAAACTACCAACTCGCCGGGATTACTGGAGACAGAGCAAGTGGCTGTATCAGACAAATGTCCCCCGAGTGATGGCACGAGATCGCTTCGACATGATCTGGAGGTAATTATTTATTCTTGCGCTCTCTTCTGACGACTTCTGTGTCTTATTGCGTGGCGTTACCCTTATGAAAAAAAAAAACCTCGGCGAATTACTGCAGTATGAAAACTAGGATTTTTTTAAACTAGTGTTACTGCAGTATACAGTATAATTGCATAATGCAAGACATACGATGCAGGGTTGTATTAATTTATTATTAATAATAATAAAATTAATAAATTATTATTATTATTATTTAATAATAATAATAATAATAATAATAATAATATTATTATTATTATTATTTTGCAGTGATGTCTCCATCATGGCCAGTAATGTACCCGAAGTGGTGTTAGAGCCTTCTACTAGGCCTACTACTACTACTACTACTAATAATAATAATAATAATGATGATATGCTTTAGTGATAGTATAGTAACAGTATATAGCAATAGTAATAGTAGTATAATAAATAGCAGTATTGGGCAGTAACTTTTACTTTATCCTGAATCATAAAGCAAAACTACATGTCCCAAATACCTAAATGTCCCAAATGTACAACATTGATAAATAGTAATACAATTATAAATAAATAACTTAAATAACAATACATATGGAATAGATAAATAAATTCATATGCATAGCACAATACACAAAAATAAAAACAATAATGGCCAACACGTGCACGTCATAAGTTTACATGGACATCATCATAAAGAAATCCAGCCAGCAAAAACTTTTTGAATCTTGAATCATGTTTAGATATCTACATCTCCAAGACAACACTGACCCTAAAGTGGACAAATCGGACAAGCTATGGAAACTGCGGTGCTTCTTGGACCTCCTCCTGAACCAATACCAGGCCCTTTATGAAGTTAATGGTATCGTGACCGTGGACGAGTCCATGGTCAAGTACAAAGGGCGGCTGGCATTCCGGCAGTACCTCCCCATGAAGCCAGTAAAATGGGGAGTGAAGGTATGGGTGATGGCAGAAAGTACAACTGGCTACGTCACCAGCTTTCAGGTGTATACGGGGGCCACAGAGGGCAAGGCGGAGATCAACCTGGCGCACCGCATCGTCACCGACCTGGCCAGCCCATACTACGGATCACACCTGTCTGTTTACATGGATAACTTCTACACAAGCGTGCCCTTGCTGGTTTACCTGAAGGCAAGGGGAATTCAGGCTTGTGGGACGGTGCGCGCAAACAGAAGGGGCCTACCGAAGACCAAGGAGCTCAGCAAGCAGGCTGGCATGGCCAGGCATCAGTATCGGGTGGCTCAACAGGATGAGCTGACCTTGTGCGTGTGGCAGGACACCAAGGCAGTAATGGTCCTGTCCAACCACCATGACCCCATGGCTTTGGGGTCAGTGAAAAGGAAGATCGAGGCTCAGCGTCAGGTGGAGGTCAAGGTGCCAGCCTGCCTTGCTGACTACCAGCAACATATGAAGGGTGTAGACCTGCTCGACCAGATGGTGGGGTACTACCAAATCGATCACAGGTCTTCAAAGTGGTGGAGGAGGCTGTTTTTTTATTTTTTGTCTGTGGCGTGCTACAATGCATTTGTGGCTGCCAGATCTGCTGGTGGAGATGAATGGAAGTACAGGAAGAGTGGCTACAAAGCCTGGTTGGAGGACTTAACGATGGAGCTGTGCGTCCCAGTAACCAAGAGAAGTGCTCCCCACCAGATGCTCCCCACCAGCCTATCTGGAGCTTCAGCTGGGCATGATCTGGCCCAGATCAGCAACAAGAGAAAGACCTGCAGGGATTGTGCCAAAAAGCACACTGGCACCAATGTGCGCCCGGGGTCTACACTGATGGGATGCAGGCAGTGCAATATTCCCCTGCACCGCGAGTGCTTCATGCACCACGTTCTACGACAGTAGTGTGTGTGTGTGTGTGTGTGTGTATAAAAGATGGGTGTGTGTGAGGTCAGTGTCAGTCTTTGGAAATTTGTTCCTCCGGTCGTTTCCCCTGGTCATTTCCTCCAGTTCCTCCTCAGGACTTTCACCACTTCTCCTCACTCCTTTCCCACCTTTCTCCCATGACAAAGTGCCTTGTTCCATGTTAGATGAATTAATCTATGTGTTGACATGTTTTTAGATCAATTGATCTGTGTTGATATGTCGTTCTTTATATGAATGAATCATATAATACTGATTTTTACTCATCTGACTCTGAGATTTGTTTTTTTTTATAAAAATGTGTTAGTGTTAATGCTGAATGAGCATGATCCAATAAAAGCAGAGAATTTTATCTTTTAAATGCAATTTATTTCATGTCTCTATGTGCTTCAGAGGCTGAGATATTGAATTTTTCATAGGCATTTTCAATTAATTATTTTTATTTCAGAAAACCCTCAGGCAGATGGGGACCTTTTCTAAAAACTGTCTTAGGCATTTGCAGATGTTTTTTTGCAGGCGTTTCAGGCGTCAATGGGTTAATGGCTCGATTCCGCTATCCCAACATTTTAGCTGTATTCAGCAGGTGGCGCTGTGATCAGTCCTCCACTTCTGGGTCGTGCCCTGCCAAAACAATACTCACTGTGACACTGGTTTGTATAACGTTTCGCTGAAATAAGATAGAATTAATAAATTTTATTGATGTTTAACTGGAATAGACGCTTATAAAATGTTGTCAAACGTACAAATCCGCGAATTATCACCCATGCCACATCCATTATTGTGCTTAAGTTAGGGCTTGTGGTCTGGGTAACTGCGTCTACTTCACGCGGCCTGTAAGATATATTTGTGCTTATCATGCTTATTGATGGGCCAGTTATTGTGAAATCATAATGATGTTTGATTTTTTTTTTTATATTAATCACATACTTGAATAATCAAACAAATATTTCCTCAAAAGAATGCATACATTTAAATTTTGATGAGTGCTGATTCTATATTGGTGTATAGTTCATATTTAGGAATAAGAATTCTGGTAACAGAAATTAACACACACGGCTCCCTCAAGATTGCCTGTGGTTATGGAGAATGTGGAGAGAATGCATGGACATGCAAGTTCAATTAGTTGAAACAATCACAGCATTCAGTAATGCACGAGTCCTCGTGAGTTTTCAAACATTTCAAATTGTCAATCCCCAAGTATTTGAGAAGTTGATGTCGAAATACCAGCATAACATCCTAACTCTGGTTCATAGCCCAATTCCAAAATCCACCCAATAGTAATATCCCTCATATTCCTTGAAAACTTTCAATGTTTTGAGTTGGGAATGTAAATTATGAGCCTCTTCAGTAAGTATATGTTAAAACACCAATGCGAACGTAAATGAAATTGGACGTGTCCATTTCCTGCAAATATCACTCTAATCAACTAATGTCAAGGAGTCCAGGGGTTACACTCACAATGACAAGAATGACCAAATTGACAAATTTACGATTTAACAGACTATTTTCATCACGAAAAACATTTACTTGATGGCTCCGTATCTTTAAAATTTACAAGATGTTATTAAACTTGAAACAAACCACAGTAAACCCTGAATAAACAGTTTACTTTTGTTGGTTTGGGCTGTGCGGCGTCCACCATTGTTGACATTGTTGAACAATCCAGTGACGCGCGCGCCACCTGTTGACTACTCCGCGCATATCATAGTGGAACCGAGCCATTAAATATGAATCACTGTTGCAAGATCCAAAGAGCAAAATATTTAACTTTGAACATGATGTAATAAAGAAAAACATTTGGAGCTGTAACTGTGATGTTCTTTCTGCATTAGCTCATAACTGTTTGTTTAATGTTGATGGTTGAGGGCTTAATTTTGCAGATGAACAACTGTAAGTCTGTTCTGTTTGTCCTGAATATACTGGCCGAGCTGTTTGTCAGGAGAAGTTTATTAGTTGTGTTACAACCCTTACAGTAGTCACTGGAGGGTCTCCCCATAGTCATTAAATGTTTAACTGAGTGTTAGTCAAATAAAACCCTAAAATAAACGCCATTTGCTGATCATGGCAAGTGCCCTGATATGCTCTCCGCATGTTTAAATAAAAAAAATAAAATAAAACTATAACAATGTATCCATTATAAAAGTTATGATATTGCTAAAAATGGGCTTACCTGGGTGCAAACATTTGCACTGAAACCCAGATGTCCACCTGTGATGTTAACGGCACTCGAGTACACCGTTTACCTTCGTTACACAGAACTATCAAATAAAAGCTTCTAATTCATTAAAGAAATTGTTGGGCACCACTGCATTTTTTTGTCTCTCTCCCTCTCTCTGTGTGTGTGCACGCGCATATGTTTTCACTGCTTCAGATGAGTTAAAAGCAGAGAAAGAACTTCACTGTGCTGTAATGTATATGTGACAGGCTTCTAATTCTAAAAATCGAATAAATCTTCTGTAATCATGCGATTTTTACTGGCAACAAAATCCGCGAATCAACAGGCTTCAGGTTTACGAAGTTTAAATCTCACTCAGCTCGATGATGCACGCGCAGTACTGAAACGGATGCTTGTAAGCATTCTGTTGCCCTAGCAACATGATTCTTGCTGTCAAAAAGATCGCTTTTCTCAGTGAATAAAACCAAACAAAAGTACAGTTAGGTCCATATATATTTGGACGCTGACACACATTTTGTTTTTTTTTTTACCTGTTTACTGAAACATATTCAGGTTATAGTTATATAATGGACATGGACAAAGTCCAGACTTTCAGCTCTCATTTGAGGGTATCCACATTAAAATTGGATGAAGGGTTTAGGAGTTTCAGCTCCTTAACATGTGCCACCCTGTTTTTAAAGGGACCAAAAGTAATTGGACAATTGACTCAAAGGCTATTTCATGGGCAGGTGTGGGCAATTCCTTCGTTATGTCATTCTCAATTAAGCAGATAAAAGGCCCGGAGTTGATTTGAGGTGTAGTGCTTGCATTTGGAAGATTTTGCTGTGAAGAAAACATGAGGTCAAAGGAGCTCTCCATGCAGGTGAAACAAGCCATCCTTAAGCTGCGAAAACAGAAAAAAACCATCCGAGAAATTGCTACAATATTAAGAGTGGCAAAATCTACAGTTTGGTACATCCTGAGAAAGAAAGAAAGCACTGGTGAACTCATCAATGCAAAAAGACCTGGATGCTCACAGAAGACAACAGTAGTGGATGATTGCAGAATAATTTCCATGGTGAAGAGAAACCCCTTCACAACAGCCAACCAAGTGAACAACACTCTCCAGGAGGTAGGCGTATCAATATCCAAATCTACCATAAAGAGAAGACTGCATGAAAGTAAATACAGAGGGTTCACTGCACGGTGCAAGCCACTCATAAGCCTCAAGAATAAAAAGGCTAGATTGGACTTTGCTAAAAAGTATCTAAAAAAGCCAGCACAGTTCTGGAAGAACATTCTTTGGACAGATGAAACCAAGATCAACCTCTATCAGAATGATGGAAAGAAAAAAGTATGGCGAAGGCGTCGTACAGCTCATGATCCAAAGCATACCACATCATCTGTAAAACACAGCGGAGGCAGTGTAATGGCTTGGGCGTGCATGGCTGCCAGTGGCACTGGGTCACTAGTGTTTATTGATGATGTGACACAGGACAGAAGCAGCCGGATGAATTCTGAGGTATTCAGAGACGTACTGTGTGCTCAAGTCCAGCCAAACTGATTGGTTGGCGTTTCATAATACAGATGGACAATGACCCAAAACATAAAGCCAAAGCAACCCAGGAGTTTATTAAAGCAAAGAAGTGGAATATTCTTGAATGGCCAAGTCAGTCACCTGATCTCAACCCAATTGAGCATGCATTTCACTTGGTAAAGACTAAACTTCAGACAGAAAGGCCCACGAACAAACAGCAACTGAAAACTGCTGCAGTAAAGGCCTGGCAGAGCATTAAAAAGGAGGAAACACAGCGTCTGGTGATGTCCATGAGTTCAAGACTTCAGGCAGTCATTGCCAACAAAGGGTTTTCAACCAAGTATTAGAAATGAACATTTTATTTACAATTATTTAATTTGTCCAATTACTTTTCAGCCCCTGAAATGAAGGGATTGGGTTTAAAAAATGCTTTAGTTCCTCACATTTTTATGCAATCATTTTGTTCAACCCACTGAATTAAAGCTGAAAGTCTGAACTTCAACTGCATCTGAATTTTGTTCACAATTCATTGTGGTAATGTACAGAACCAAAATTAGAAAAATGTCTCTGTCCAAATATTTATGGACCTAACTGTATGGCACAAAATGATCAATAATCGGGCTTACTTTTAGACCCAAACGCTTGACACTCGGGCCTCTTTAGGGTTGTTTACAACAATTTAGAAGCGATGTGTCGACGAGATCCAGTCGCCTCAATGAGTCATGTAGTGTATAGGTGACTTCACGATTTGTACTTGGTGCGATATTTATTTGGACCTCGGAGAGAGTAAGATGGTGGCGCCCAGGGATGATGTTTTTCTTTTAAAATAAAATCTGCACACAGTATACAGGCACAAATATGAAACAGTCTTGTCTGGATATTATTTGTCGGTGTAAAGGAGTTTACTTTTGGGTTTTGTTTGACTTTAATCAAGAAACCTTGTTAGATTGGAGGAGAATGAATGAGGTGAGTGAACACCGATCCTCCCATAATCCCTATATTCCACTTCAGGCAGGCTGGCAGTGTTGTAGTCGAGTCACTAAACCTCAAGTCCGAGTCCAAGTCGTTACAGAAAATTTTGAGTCGAGTCCGAGAACAAGACTCCAACTGCACCATTTTATGGTGGCTATTGCTGCCTTTATGTGAAAGCGTCTCTGCTGCTGTGTTGAACTAACGTTACTGCTCGACTGCACCATTTTAGATAATAGCCTACAGATAAAAAGCTTGTTCATCGCTCTGCAAGCCCCGCCCACTATCAACAGGGCAATTAACACGAGAAAGGGTTAACACTCGCTAGTTCATCAAGCCTCGCCCACTCTCAACAGGGCAAATAACACGGGAGAGGGTTAACACTCGCTAGTTCATCAAGCCTCGCCCACTCTCAACAGGGCAAATAACACAAGAAAGGGTTAACACTCGCTAGTTCATCAAGCCTCGCCCACTCTCAACAGGGCAAATAACACGAGAGAGGGTTAACACTCGCTAGTTCATCGTTCAGCGAGCCTCGCCCACTCTCAACAGGGCAAATAACACGGGAGAGGGTTAACACTCGCTAGTTCATCGTTCAGCAAGCCTCGCCCACTCTCAACAGGGCAAATAACACGGGAGAGGGTTAACACTCGCTAGTTCATCGTTCAGCGAGCCTCGCCCACTCTCAGCAGGGCAAATAACACGAGAGAGGGTTAACACTCGCTAGTTCATCAAGCCTCGCCCACTCTCAACAGGGCAAAGAACACGGGAGAGGGTTAACACTCGCTAGTTCATCGTTCAGCGAGCCCCGCCCACTCTCAACAGGGCAAATAACACGGGAGAGGGTTAACACTCGCTAGTTCAGCAAGCCTCGCCCACTCTCAACAGGGCAAAGAACATGAGAGAGGGTTAACACGCTAGTTCATCGTTCAGCAAGCCTCGCCCACTCTCAGCAGGGCAAATAACACGGGAGAGGGTTAACACTCGCTAGTTCATCGTTCAGCAAGCCTCGCCCACTCTCAACAGGGCAAATAACACGGGAGAGGGTTAACACTCGCTAGTTCATCGTTCAGCGAGCCCCGCCCACTCTCAACAGGGCAAATAACATGGGAGAGGGTTAACACTCGCTAGTTCAGCAAGCCTCGCCCACTCTCAACAGGGCAAAGAACATGAGAGAGGGTTAACACGCTAGTTCATCGTTCAGCAAGCCTCGCCCACTCTCAGCAGGGCAAATAACACGGGAGAGGGTTAACACTCGCTAGTTCATCGTTCAGCAAGCCTCGCCCACTCTCAACAGGGCAAATAACACGGGAGAGGGTTAACACTCGCTAGTTCATCATTCATCAAGCCTCGCCCACTCTCAGCAGGGCAAATAACACGGGAGAGGGTTAACACTCGCTAGTTCATCGTTCATCAAGCCTCGCCCACTCTCAACAGGGCAAATAACACGAGAGAGGGTTAACACTCGCTAGTTCATCAAGCCTCGCCCACTCTCAACAGGGCAAAGAACATGAGAGAGGGTTAACACTCGCTAGTTCATCAAGCCTTGCCCACTCTCAACAGGGCAAAGAACATGAGAGAGGGTTAACACTCGCTAGTTCATCGTTCAGCAAGCCTCGCCCACTCTCAACAGGGCAAATAACACGGGAGAGGGTTAACACTCGCTAGTTCATCGCTCAGCAATCCCCGCTATCAACAGAGCAATGAATATAGCGTGTCACTTCCTTCTCTGGGTGGAGCCTTACCAAATGACGATTGAAGTTCGAGGTTGTCCCTGTCATCTCGATAGTTCTTCTACATATGGAACACATAGCAGTGCATTTTTTTCCCCACTGCACGAGAAGTCTGTGTAAGTAAAGCGGACAATCCTTGGGGCTTCTCTCCAGGCATTTTAGTGCCATCAACGTTAGTTTGTTCCTGAACATGATGTATGAACAGGTGAATGTGTGTTCTCTTGCACGAAATTAGTATAAAAATTAATGTAGATATAAATATCTTATGCCAAATTATTATGGCATTTTACAAAAAAAAAAAAAAAAAAAAAATCAGAGTTCTTGTGTCCATTTTACGAGTCCGGATGCAGTTAATGTACGAGTCCAAGTCAAGTCAGGAGTCCTTAAAATTAGGGCACGAGTCGGACTCAAGTCCAAGTCTTGGACTCGAGTGCTACAAGCCTGCAGGCTGGTATGGGCTTGTGGGTAGCAAAGGTGTGGTTAGTTGACCTGTAGTTATGAAATATGGTTATCAGTGCTACAGACATGTAATTGCCAAAATATTCATGCAGATTTTACCATTTTGATTTTTTTTCCCCTTCCTGCAGGTTGAGAAGTGGGATGGGCAGGTTCAGGACGGAAGCTTCCCTGGGAAGATCTGAACGGCCTGATGCCTTTTTTAAATAAAATAAAAATTACCTCATTTATTAAACTTGTTAACTTTGTTTAGCTTAAGTGCATGAGGGGTGACTGTCATGACATCTTGTGACCTTTGACCCACACCATTCAGTGGTTCACACTGTTCAGTTTGATCTTTCTGTCTTAATCACGCTGGTTACATAATAAAGATGCACAGTTACTTACTTCCTTTTTTTGGGGGGTGTTTTGTTTTAATCACTTTCAACATTGTTAGCATTTATTCTGAATCGCAGTAAATACAATGGACCTCTTATCAGACTGGATACGAACAGATTTGTTCATAAATAATTTGAGTATTTACACGAAATCTGGTATTCATGAATCCCATACATTCAGAAAAAAACTTGTGCACCTTGTAGTTTATCAAAAACATGCTAGTTCCTCATGCTGGTTCGCTAAGTCAGAGACTAAGGATATACAATCGAGGGAGGGAAAATGTGGGAAACAGTTTTTATATTATTGGCATTAACTAACTAAAGCAGGGGTTCTCAGCCTTTTCTGCTTTAAAGCCCACCTGTTCATACTTGTAATGAATCGAGGCACATTAAATAAGATCCCCAATTATTTTGGTTCATCTATTCTTTTAGAATCTAATAATCTATTGTAAAATGGATTAATGGGATGCAACATCACTCCCTGTTACAGCTGGGAGCCCAGGAATTGAATAAATGCAATAAAAACAAACTTTTTAATTGAAGGTATTGTATTTAAAACTGTATGGATGTTCCAGAAGCCAACATAAAACCCTGTATGCAGGTCATTCTCAGTCAAAAGGGATTAATGATCCAAAAGTGGAGTCTGGTCCATTAACACAAAAACTTATTGCCATGTTTGTGTTCAGCAAACAAGCAGGTTATTAAAATCAAGAAGTACACTTGAAGTACACAGACGTGGATATGGAAACTTTACACACGAGCAAAGAAGGATTTTTTCAAACTGGAGTGGGTTTTTTGACCCACTCCAGTTTGCGTACAAGAAGGGTCGGGGTACTGGTGACACAACATTGACACTGATGAACACTAAACACCTGCAACAGCCTAAGAGTTATGCCAGAATATTATTCATTGATTTTACCTCAGCTTTTAATTGTATGCAGAAACAGGATAAAGTGGCTAGAGATAATGAGATGAGATATTAATATTAACAGCTACATTGTACAGTGGATTAAGGAATTCCTTACAAACCGCCCGCAGTGAATGAGGTACAGCGGCTTCTCCTCAGACACTGTTATATTAAATTCAGGGGCGCCCCAAGGCAGTGTGTTGTCACCTGTTTTGTTCTCTTAACATACTAATGAAATGCAAATTATGAATTCTACCTGTCATTTATACAAATATGCTGATATGGCACTGGTTGGCCTTATGCAGGCAGGGAAAAATGCAGTTAATCAATCCACCTATTTCCAATACGTATATTGAGGAGCTTACAAAATGGTGTCATGACAGTAACCAAAGACCAAGGAACCTGTTATTGCAAGATCTAACAACATCTTCCAGGATTCACCTGTCATTATTAATGCATACAGTGGGGCAAAAAAGTATTTAGTCAGCCACCAATTGTGCAAGTTCTCCCACTTAAAAAGATGAGAGAGGCCTGTAATTTTCATCATAGGTACACTTCAACTATGGGGGGAAAGAATCCAGGAAATCACATTGTAGGATTTTTAATGAATTAATTGGTAAATTCCTCAGTAAAATAAGTATTTGGTCACCTACAAACAAGCAAGATTTCTGGCTCTCACAGACCTGTAACAACTTCTTTAAGAGGCTCCTCTGTCCTCCACTCGTTACCTGGATTAATGGCACCTGTTTGAACTTATCGGTATAAGGCTGCTGGGCCATAGAAGGTTCACGCTGCACGCTGCACGCGTGTAAAGAAAAGTGGACAAACGTAGCATGACTTGCTCTGGGCCATATAACGGCGTTCACGTTGCACGCTGCACACTTCACGCGTGAAGCATGAAATGAACATGCACACTTTTCTAGGCGTGAAGACGGAAATTCCAGTCAATGCATGCGGTCACCGCCGCGCCAGCCAATCAGAACGGGTCTAGGGAGATAACGCTATGCTTTCAGGGGAAAACTTCAGAAAAAATATAATTGAATGGTATAATTGAAAAATAGTTCTTCATCGGGATTGTCAAGCAGATTATAGAATGTTCGGTGAAATTCACCACGGGTTTCTCTCAGAAGGAAGTGTTCTCGGCTCCAAATTCTGTTCCTTTTTCTCTTCCTCTGTCTCAGTAAAAGCAGAATGAGGCAATCGTCGTCATCCGAAGAGTCCATATTGTTGGTTACTCGGTCAAAGTAGAACAGGCGCAACACGTGAACATCCAAGCATGAAGTTTAATGGCCCAGGGTCCGGTTCTTCACGTGAACGTGTAGCGTGCAACATGCAGCGTGCAGCATGAACCTTCTATGGCCCAGCAGCCTAAAAGACACCTGTCCACAACCTCAAACAGTCACACTCCAAACTCCACTATGGCCAAGACCAAAGAGCTGTCAAAGGACACCAGAAACAAAATTGTAGACCTGCACCAGGCTGGGAAGACTGAATCTGCAATAGGGAAGCAGCTTGGTGTGAAGAAATCAACTGTGGGAGCAATTATTAGAAAATGGAAGACATACAAGACCACTGATAATCTCCCTCGATCTGGGGCTCCACGCAAGATCTCACCTCGTGGGGTCAAAATGATCACAAGAACGGTGAGCAAAAATCCCAGAACCACACAGGGGGACCTAGTGAATGACCTGCAGAGAGCTGGGACCAAAGTAACAAAGGCTACCATCAGTAACACACTACGCCGCCAGGGACTCAAATCCTGCAGTGCCAGACATGTCCCCCTGCTTAAGCCAGTACATGTCCAGGCCCGTCTGAAGTTTGCTAGAGAGCATTTGGATGATCCAGAAGAGGATTGGGAGAATGTCATATGGTCAGATGAAACCAAAATAGAACTTTTTGGTAAAAACTCAACTTGTTGTGTTTGGAGGAGAAAGAATGCTGAGTTGCAGCCAAAGAACACCATACCTACTGTGAAGCATGGGGGTGGAAACATCATGCTCTGGGGCTGTTTTTCTGCAAAGGGACCAGGACGACTGATCCGTGTAAAGGAAAGAATGAATGGGGCCATGTATCGTGAGATTTTGAGTGAAAACCTCCTTCCATCAGCAAGGGCATTGAAGATGAAACGTGGCTGGGTCTTTCAGCATGACAATGATCCCAAACACACCGCCCGGGCAACGAAGGAGTGGCTTCATAAGAAGCATTTCAAGGTCCTGGAGTGGCCTAGCCAGTCTCCAGATCTCAACCCCATAGAAAATCTTTGGAGGGAGTTGAAAGTCCGTGTTGCCCAGCGACAGCCCCAAAACATCACTGCTCTAGAGGAAATCTGCATGGAGGAATGGGCCAAAATACCAGCAACAGTGTGTGAAAACCTTGTGAAGACTTACAGAAAATGTTTGACCTCTGTCATTGCCAACAAAGGGTATATAACAAAGTATTTAGATGAACTTTTTTTTATTATTGACCAAATACTTTATTTTCCACCATAATTTGCAAATAAATTCTTTAAAAATCAGACAATGTGATTTTCTGGATTTTTTTTTCTCATTCTGTCTCTCATAGTTGAAGTGTACCTATGATGAAAATTACAGGCGTCTCTCATCATTTTAAGTGGGAGAACTTGCACAATTGGTGACTGACTAAATACTTTTTTGCCCCACTGTAGCTTGTAGAGGAATTCAAATATTTGGGAACTTTCTTTGATTGCACTTTAAGTTTTACAATGAACACTGAGTATATTTTTAAAAAAGCAATGCAACGAATGTATCTAATCAGGAAGTTAGATTCATATGGGGTTCTCAACTCAGCATGCAATATTAGATATAATAAGCTCTATACAATTGACTATTGATAACCTCTTCTCTTGTGCGATTATTTTTGGATTTATCGAAAGCCTTTGACACTGTGGACCATAGTATATTGTTAAACAATCTATACTGCTATGGGTTCCGTGGAATAATTTATGACTGGTTTAGATCTTATTTAAATGGTAGAACTCAAGCTACATCTGTTGGTTTCAGTATCTCAAATAAAAAACAAATAACTTGTGGTGTACCACAAGGTTCAGTTCTTAGACCTTTACTATTCTTACTCTATATAAATGACATCTCAAATGCCTCCAATATCCTTAAGCTTCACCTCTTTGCTGACAATACTAACATTTTATATGCTAATAAATCTATTAAAGTACTTGAAAGTGTGGTAAATGAAGAGCTAACAAAACTTCATGAATGGTTTACAGTTAATAAGCTAACTCTTAATCTAAAAAAAATGAATTTCGTAATTTTTCTCACTATCGTAAAAAAGTATCCCCAATTAATATTTAATAACTCTCAAAACAAATTTGTTTCACTTGAACGTAAAAAGTATGCCAAATATTTGGGTTTAATAATTGTTGCAATCTTTCTTGGAAGCCTCATATTGACTTTATTTGCAACAAAATAAGCAAGGTTGTCAGCCTTTTGGACAAGCTTAGACATTTTATTCCACTACATACCCTTATGACATTATATCGCTCTCTGATTCAACCTTATTTAATATTATGGTCTTAGTTCTTGGGGACAGGCTTGTAAAATGCATTTAAATAAAGTATTAATCCTACAAAAAACAAGCTTGGGGCAGCACGGTGGTGTAGTGGTTAACACTGTCGCCTCACAGCAAGAAGGTCTGGGTTCGAGCCCCGTGGCCGGCGAGAGCCTTTCTGTGTGGAGTTTACATGTTCTCCCCGTGTCCGCGTGGGTTTCCTCCGGGTGCTCCGGTTTCTCCCACAGTCCAAAGACATGCAGGTTAGGTTAACTGGTGACTCTAAATTGACCGTAGGTGTGAATGAGAGTGTGAATGGTTGTCTGTGTCTATGTGTCAGCCCTGTGATGACCTGGCGACTTGTCCAGGGTGTACCCTGCCTTTCGCCCGTAGTCAGCTGGGATAGGCTCCAGCTTGCCTGCGACCCTGTACAACAGGATAAAGCGGCTAGAGATGATGAGATGAGAAAATGAGCTTTAAGATTAATCCATTTTGTTCATAATAGAGAAAGTGCCCTTCCATTGTTTTCCAAAACCAATATTTTACCAGTGAATGTTCTTTTCTATGAATGTATTTCTAAATTAATGTATGATGATGTTAATAAAAGTGCACCCTCAGACATTTGTAAATTATTTTCTTCTATTTCTAGTATCCATTCTTATAACACTAGGTCATCTTACTCCAAGAACTTATATACTCAGTATTCTCGTACAAATCTACAAAAGAACTAATTTTCCCGTGTTGGTGTTAGGGTATGGCAGAGCCGCGTTAACCCTTGCTGAGGCCCTGGGCAGACACCCCCCCCGAGGCCCCACTCCCGCCTGTTGTCAACTGCACTCAGCAAATTCACCCCCTCAGACGTGCCTGTCTAACTAGACACAGAAACTTAAATAATGACAGTGGCACAATTAGAAATACTATTGAACGGTAAAACTTTATATCCATCAACACCTATTTAATCGGGAAAAAGCAATGGTGAAATAGGCAATTGCATGGTGAAAAAATCCATCAGACATCACGGTTAACAAGTCTGGTTAACTAAAGTTTAGCCTCAAGAAGCCTTTGAATGAGTGAGTCAATGAACAACATGTCAAGAACATAACCTAGGCCTACAACAGTTTCTTTAGTATTCAGAACAAGAACATTCATTTGGTATATAACCATTCGTTTTCATTTTGGAATCCAGGTGACTTTTAACTTGTGAAAACAAAGAGCGATAACAAAGAAAGAAAAATATCTTGCTTCTCAGAAATAAATCTCAAAATGTTAGGCTATGTGAAACATTTCATCGTTTCACACACGTAATGTCCCAAACAGCAGTGGCACACAGCTTTGCGCATTCAGTTTGACAGCCATGGGTCAGCTTACAAGGGCACTTTCCTACTTTTCTGGAAAGAGAAGTCATTAATTAAATCATCGAATTCAAGCTGGTGTAGCGTGTGAAGACATGGTGGACAGTGATCATATTGACAATGACGGGTGATTTATGCGACGGGACAAGGTGGGCTTCCTTACGGGTGGCGAAATGCATCAAAAATGTTATCAATATGATCAAAACTTCTGAAAATATCATTTCATATTTTCCGATCTCGCTACCTCCAAGGCCCCCTAGTGGCCGAGGCCCTGGGCAGCTGCCCATGAAGCCCATTAGGATAATGCGTCCTTGGGGTATGGAACCAAATTCCAACTTCTATAAGATATTCATCTAAATTGTCGTTCAAGAAAAAAGTCAGACACCACCTTTTTTCCAATTTAAGTAGATATGGATATGATGTTGCCATCTCCAAACTCTTTCTTTCTACATAACTTTATTTCTATACATAATTTATATATATATATATATATATATATATATATATATATATATATATATATATATATATATATATATGTGTGTGTGTGTGTGTGTGTGTGTATGCATGCATCTCAAAAAATTAGAATACCATGAAAAAGTTCCTTTTTTTCATAATTTAATTCAAAAAGGTAAACTTTCATATATTCTATATTCATTACATGTAAAGTGAAATATTTAAAGCCTTTTTTGTTTTAATTTTGATGATTATGGCTTATAGTTCATGAAAATCAGAAATCCAGTATCTCAAATTATTAGAATATTCCCGAAGATCAATCAAAAAAGGATTTACAATACAGAAATGTCCAACTTCTGAAAAGTATATTCATTTATACACTCAATACTTGGTTGGGGCTCCTTTACCATGAATTACTGTATCAATGTGGTGCGGCATGGAGGTGATCAGTCTGTGGCACTGCTGAGGTGTTATTGAAGCCCAGGTTGCTTTGATAGTGGCCTTCAGAGTATCTGTATTTTTGGGTCGGGTGTTTCTCATCTTCCTCTTGACAATACCCCATAGATTCTCTATGGGGTTCAGGTCAGGCAAGTTGGCTGGCCAATCAAACACAGTAATATCATGGTCAGCAAACCATTTGGTAGTAGTTTTGGCACTGTGGGTAGGTGCTAAGTCCTGCTGGAAAAGGAAATCAGCATCTCCAAAAAGCTCATCAGCAGATGGAAGCATGAAGTGCTCTAAAATCTCCTGGTAGATGGCTGTGTTGACTTTGGACTTGATAAAATACAGTGGACCAACACCAGCAGATGACATGGCACCCCAAATCATCACAGAATGTGGAAACTTCACACTGGGCTTCAAACACCTTGGATTCTGTGCCTCTCCCCTCTTCCTCCAGACTCTAGAACCGTGATTTCCAAATTAAATGCAAAATGTACTTTCATCTGAAAAGAGGACTTTGGACCACTGAGCAACAGTCCATTTCTTTCTCTCCTTAGCCCAGATAAGACACTTCTGACATTCTTGTCTCTGGCTCAGAAGTAGCTTGATATTAGGAATGTGAAAGTTGTATCCCCTTTCTTGAAGATGTCTGTTCGTGATGGGTCTTGATACACTGACACCAGCCTCAGTCCACTCCTTGTGAAGCTCTCCCAAGTTCTTGAATCAACTTTTCTTGACAATCCTCTCAAGACTGCGGCCATCCCTGTTGCTTGTGCACCTTTTCCAGCCACCCTTTTCAGCAATGACCTTTTGTGGCTTACCCTCCTTGTGGAGGGCATAAGTGATCATCTTCTGGACAACAGTCAAATCAGCAGTCTTCCCCATGATTGTGGTTGTGTGTACTGAACTAGACCGAGAGATACACTGTGTTCATACTGTTTTACTCAAACTCGAAATGAAATATTCTAATATTTTGAGATTTTTTTTTGTTTTTGTAGTGTATGCCATACTGATTAAAATTAAAATAGAAAAATGCTTGAAACATTTTAGTTTATGTGTAATGAGTCTATAATATATAACATTTTCAATTTCTTAAATAACTGATGGAAAATATTGAACTTTTTCACAATATTCTAATTTTTTGAGATGCACGAATATATATATATATATATATATATATATATATATATATATATATATATATATATAAATTTATACAATCTTAGTTTTAACTTAAAATATTATTTAATACCATGCATGAATTATTATTATCATTATGATAAGTATACTTCTCTATATATATGGTATATATATATATATATATATATATATATATATATATATATAATTTTTTTTAAATGTTATTGAATGATATATTACTGTACCTTTATATCGAATAACAAGTATTGTCTCCTCCTTTTCTTTTTGTTACCAAATAGTTGTTAATTTGTTAAGTATGTTTTTATTATCTATATTAATTCATATAAAATATTTTTTTTCTTTGTAAACATGAGTCTGCCTTGATTAGCAGTGCGCTATTTGCAGACTCGTGTAGTCTATTATATGTTTATATGCAATTGAAATAAAAGATTGATTGATTGGGTTAGCAAGTCCACTCTAGAGACAGTATACAGAAGCCATGTGGAAAGTGTTTTGACTTTTAATATGCATACATGGTATGGGAATGGCAAGTTTCTGGTATGGAAGAGACCAGAAACAGCTGGGTCACAGCTATGAGACACAGGTCAAACAAAAAGCCCAACAAATTGTGTCTGACTGTATGCATCCCGTTCAGAGAGTTTATTAAATTGCCCTCAGGAAGAGGTTTTAGAGCTGCAACTGTAACCAAAAACATCTACAAGAAATCATTCATACCAACTGAAATAATACTTCTAAACTCCAAATAGGCATAAAACATCCATATTTGTGTACTAGGCTTCTTCTGTATCGTGTCTGTGCAATGTTTATTAATTAATTGTGTGTTTTGGGATTTTTTTTGTATTTTTAACAACTACCTGTGGAGCCAAAGATAAATTTCCACATCTGTGGACCAATAAAGTATATTTGATTTGATCCAGCTGTTGATTTCCCCAACATCTCAAACTACCTGGTGCTGCAGACATCATTCTACACGGACAAACAGATGAAAACCTGGAAGAGCATGGAGGGGTACAACTTTTTATACAACCCCAATTCCAAAAAAGTTGGGACAAAGTACAAATTGTAAATAAAAACGGAATGCAATAATTTACAAATCTCAAAAACTGATATTGCATTCGCAATAGAACATAGACAACATATCAAATGTCGAAAGTGAGACATTTTGAAATTTCATGCCAAATATTGGCTCATTTGAAATTTCATGACAGCAACACATCTCAAAAAAGTTGGGACGGGGCAATAAGAGGCTGGAAAAGTTAAAGGTACAAAAAAGGAACAGCTGGAGGACCAAATTGCAACTCATTAGGTCAATTGGCAATAGGTCATTAACATGACTGGGTATAAAAAGAGCATCTTGGAGTGGCAGCGGCTCTCAGAAGTAAAGATGGGAAGAGGATCACCAATCCCCCTAATTCTGCGCTGACAAATAGTGGAGCAATATCAGAAAGGAGTTCGACAGTGTAAAATTGCAAAGAGTTTGAACATATCATCATCTACAGTGCATAATATCATCAAAAGATTCAGAGAATCTGGAAGAATCTCTGTGCGTAAGGGTCAAGGCCGGAAAACCATACTGGGTGCCCGTGATCTTCGGGCCCTTAGACGGCACTGCATCACATACAGGCATGCTTCTGTATTGGAAATCACAAAATGGGCTCAGGAATATTTCCAGAGAACATTATCTGTGAACACAATTCACCGTGCCATCCGTCGTTGCCAGCTAAAACTCTATAGTTCAAAGAAGAAGCCGTATCTAAACATGATCCAGAAGTGCAGACGTCTTCTCTGGGCCAAGGCTCATTTAAAATGGACTGTGGCAAAGTGGAAAACTGTTCTGTGGTCAGACGAATCAAAATTTGAAGTTCTTTATGGAAATCAGGGACGCCGTGTCATTCGGACTAAAGAGGAGAAGGACGACCCAAGTTGTTATCAGCGCTCAGTTCAGAAGCCTGCATCTCTGATGGTATGGGGTTGCATTAGTGCGTGTGGCATGGGCAGCTTACACATCTGGAAAGACACCATCAATGCTGAAAGGTATATCCAGGTTCTAGAGCAACATATGCTCCCATCCAGATGACGTCTCTTTCAGGGAAGACCTTGCATTTTCCAACATGACAATGCCAAACCACATACTGCATCAATTACAGCATCATGGCTGCATAGAAGAAGGGTCCGGGTACTGAACTGGCCAGCCTGCAGTCCAGATCTTTCACCCACAGAAAACATTTGGTGCATGATAAAATGGAAGATACGACAAAAAAGACCTATGACAGTTGAGCAACTAGAATCCTACATTAGATAAGAATGGGTTAACATTCCTATCCCTAAACTTGAGCAACTTGTCTCCTCAGTCCCCAGACGTTTACAGACTGTTGTAAAGAGAGAAGGGGATGTCTCACAGTGGTAAACATGGCCTTGTCCCAACTTTTTTGAGATGTGTTGTTATCATGAAATTTAAAATCACCTAATTTTTCTCTTTAAATGATACATTTTCTCAGTTTAAACATTTGATATGTCATCTATGTTCTATTCTGAATAAAATATGGAATTTCGAAACTTCCACATCATTGAATTCCGTTTTTATTTACAATTTGTACTTTGTCCCAAGTTTTTTGGAATCAGCGTTGTATGTGGCTGGGTTAAAGATCTGGGATTCAGGACACTACAGATGGCGGTAGACCGATTGAAGTGCAGGAAGAGTGTTTGTTAGCAGGTGTGATATTTAAGTCGTCAAGTTTATTTTTATAGCGCTTTTAACAATAGATAGCGTCGCAAAGGAGCTTTACAGAGAATTACATGAGCTAATTTTATCCGTAATCTATCCCCAATGAGCAAGTCTGTGGCGACGGTGGAAAGGAAAAACTCCCTCAGACGACATGAGAAAGAAACCTCGAGAGGAACCAGACTCAAAAGGGAACCCATCCTCTTCTGGGTGATAACAGATAATGTGATTATACATAACTTGTTTCTATAACAGTGTCCTATATAGTCACAAAGTGTAACTGTGAAACCAGGAAATTCAGTATAGTTTTAACATGGAGTCTGCTTTGTTGAAGTTATACTGTAAACTGTTCATTGATGGAAACTTGAGTGCAAAACTGTTCATGACAACTGCAGTCCTAAAGTTAGCAAGTCAACTGTAGTCCTCAAGACATAAAAGCATTACTGTAAGCGTCCAGATCGTCTTCCAAGTGGTGTGTATTTTTTTTTTACAAAAGCAAAATGAAAAGCAGAGTATTTAAACAGTCATAAACATGCCTAGAAATAAATGTGACAGTGATAATAACGCTCTGTGAAAACAGTTTCCGTATCTGTGCGTGCTGATTGTTCTCAGTATCAGGTGTTTCCCATAACGACTGGGTCCCAAGTGCATGCGCCAGACTCAAGTGCACAAAGGTGTGACAGTCAAGTGTTCACCTGCTGTGTGACCACAACTTTTAGCTCATGTGTATATCGCCATAAAAAGGCCTCATTTTCATCAATAACTCATCGCGAGCTGTAGTGTGACCGTAATTTAATGAGGCGGATGTGACGTCAGATGCAACCCAGCAATTGTACTTCGAGTAAAAAATTAACTTCAACTTGGAACAAAAATTCGCGGCCCACTAGATGGCGCTTGAGAAACACTGAATTCATCTCATCTCATCTCATCTCATCTCATCTCATCTCATCTCATTATCTGTAGCCGCTTTATCCTGTTCTACAGGGTCACAGGCAAGCTGGAGCCTATCCCAGCTGACTACAGGCGAAAGGCGGGGTACACCCTGGACAAGTCGCCAGGTCATCACAGGGCCGACACATAAACACAGACAACCATTCACACTCACATTCACACCTACGGTCAACTTAGAGTCACCAGTTAACCTAACCTGCATGTCTTTGGACTGTGGGGGAAACCGGAGCACCCGGAGGAAACCCACGTGGACACGGGGAGAACATGCAAACTCCACACAGAAAGGCCCTCGCCGGCCATGGGGCTCGAACCCGGACCTTCTTGCTGTGAGGCGACAGCGCTAACCACTACACCACCGTGCCGCCCACACTGAATTAAAGAATGTAAAAAAAAAATTTAAAGTGAGCCAAAACAAACCCCATAAATTAAGACAAGTAAAACTAACCTTTGAGTATCATTCAATATTGTAATATATTATTAACTAACTTTATTGCTATAGTAATCGGTGAAAATATTTTACACTTCTGTCTTTCTGGCCATGATCTTTCATTTTGAGTTCAAGTTTTACTTCTGTTTTTCAGTCATTCCCCTTTTCATTCATTTTGTAGTTGCAGCTGTGTGTGCACTCCAAATTTCTATAGTGTCGGTAGATGAGAATGAGCTGTTGGGATGGACTTTGCATGTTACAGGTGATCAACACACAATTATGAAAATCAGTGGAAAATTTGCAAATCAATAAAATTTGCTGTGGATCGTAGCAAGTAATTGTTAGCAATTATTTTCATTAGCTCATCCGGCCACAGCCCAGGCCAGATGAGCTTATGTGATCACATGTCGTCCGTCATCATTGTCGTCTGTCCACAATTTACAAAAATCCCTACTCCTCCGATAGGATTGACTGGATTTTGATCAAATTCACATAGTGTTCCCCAGGTGGATGTGCATAAAAGCTGTCAAGATGGTGGAGCCACCTGTCATATTTACGATTTTATGAGCATCTGAAATTTTTGGGTGACTCGTCACGTTAAACGCTACTCTTTGTAAACTGCTCGGATGTTTTCGCTGAAACTCACCCATAAGACTCTAAAGACATATTCCAACAAGAATTGTTCACCAGGTGGCGCCACCTACCATGGATGAGGCTACAGAGGGGTCATGTGCAAGTTCACAAAAATCGCTACTCCTCCTACAGCAGTGATCAGATTTTGATCAAGCTCATATGGAATGTTCCCCAGGTTGGTATGTATAAAAGTTGTCAAGACGGCGACGCCACCTGTCATATTTACGATTTTATGAGCATCTGAAATTTTTGGGTGACTCGTCACATTAAACGCTACTCTTTGTAAGCTGCTCGGATGTTTTCACTGAAACTCACCCAGAAGCCTCTAAAGACATACTCCAACAAGAATTGTTCACCAGGTGGCGCCACTTACCGTGGATGTGGTTACACAGGCAGTTTCACAAAAATTACTCCTCCTCCTACAGGACTGATTGGATTTCAAACTCACACACAACAACAGTGGCCGGTATGAGCTACAGCCTCATTGAGGATATTTTTACTATTTTTTTTTCTTTAGCATAGGTAATGCTGTGCTTAGTTATGTGTGAACTCCTTTACAAATCAATCATTCTATGAAAAGGGGATCTTTACCTAAAGCTCAAGTGGAATCTTAATGTGTTTGAGATCAAACAGTAAATAATAAAAATATAGTAAATATCCCTATTCCACGTCTTATTTCGGCTGCTCCCGTTAGGGGTCACAACAGCGGATCATCATGATCTGCATATTTGATTTGGCATGGGTTTTTACACTGGATACCCTTCCTGATGTAACCCTTCCCAGTCTATCCGGGCTTGGGACCGGCGCTAAGTATACACAAGTCAAGTCAAGTTTATTTGTATAGCGCTTTTAACAATAGTCATTGTCACAAAGCAGCTTTACAGAAAATTAAAGACTTTAAACATGAGCTAATTTTATCCCTAATCTATCCCTAATGAGTAAGCCTGTGGCGACGGTGACAAAGAAAAGCTCCCTCAGACGACATGAAGAAGAAACCTAGAGAGGAACCAGACTCAAAAGGGAGCCTATCCTCATTTGGGTGATAACAGATAACGTGATTATAAATAACTTGCTTCTCTAAGTATGTCCTATATAGTCACAAAGTGTAACTGTGAGACCAGGAAATTCATTATAGTTTTAATATGGAGTCTGTTTTGTTGAAGTTATAAACTGTTCATTGATGGAAACTTGAGTGCAAAACTGTTCATGACAACTGCAGTGCTAGAGTTAGCAAGTTAACTGTAGTCATCAGCCATAAAAACATGAAGCATGACTGTAAGCGTCCAGAACGTCTTCCAAGTGCGACTTTCGACTGTCCATATGGGGCCGTCCTCTACAGGGGCGATGTGATGAGACTCCAGCCAGACGTAGGGCATCAGGATGGATCAGGCAGGTCTGAGAAGCAGAAGAGGTCAGCATCTTGAGCTTAGGATTGACATGTAACTCAGAATGACAGACAAAGTGAGGGGGAGAAACCACAGGTTGTTAGGTATGCCCAATGTCACATGCTGAGTGCAAGCAGGGACTCCGGCAAAACTAACTATGACAGCATAACTAAAAAGGGAGAGCCAGAAGGTAACACAGGCATGAGGGTGTCCAGGGACATAAAGCAGCCAGCCACTACACCGTCAATAAACGTGAGTGAGCGAATGAGTGGGGGGCGACAGCATCCATACATCCCATGCACTAGCTTGTGCAGACCCAGTGACTGGGTATTTTACTGAATCTGCAGGTCTTAGAACTGTGGAGGAAACTGGAGACATGGGGCGAACATGCAAACTCCACACAGAAAGGCCCCCATCGGCCATAAGGTTCGAACCCGGAACCTTTTTGCTGTAGCCCTATTCCACAACTGTAGTAATCCATACTGTGTCAAGAAACACCCAACTAAGTAAAGAGAAATGACATCCATCACTACTTTAAGGCATGAAGTATCTTAATTAATAAAAATGAAAAAAAAAAAAAAACCCAACAACCCCAAAACACTGAACTAGAAGGTGTGTCCAAACTTTTGTCTGGTACTATACATTAAAAAAACAAACAAACAAAAAAACCCCCAGACTATTACCCAGCCTCTCTGGTCAGATGAAACAAATATTGAACTGTTTGGCCACAATGATCAGCACTATGTATTGAGGAAAAAGAGTGAGGCTTTTAATCTGAAGAACATCATCCCAACTATGAAACATGAGAGTGGTAGCATCACGGGGGTGTTTTGATGGAAAAAGGAGTTGATGCACTGCGGAAAATAAACATGTCTGTGAAGATTCTCAGTCATCCAGGTACATAGTAATCTGTGTACCTGGATGACTGAGAATCTTCACAGACATGTTTCTACGCACTTTGGGATGAGATCCCTTCGACTGGTGCTGGAGTATGAGAGGACTTCCAGAAAACCGGCAGACATCTTAGCCAGAGAGGATCGTTCATTTTTGTCAACCTGGAACGACCATCACTGAACAGAGGTGGGTGTCTAAGACATCTTTTATCAGCCACCTACAATGCAGCCATCAGAATTCTGATTCGGATTCTATGATGATCCACGAGAGGATAAATACTTGATACTCCCTATTAGTCAGACAGAACTGAGGAAGCCTTTCGGATGAGAGGTGAAACGTTTTCAAGAATCTTCAAGCAAGTCCAGTTGCTCTCTTCTACGAACCACAGATTGCGTAAAATAAAGGGCATAAGGACAGAGGATTACACAGAAATACTGGAGCCACACCTCATGTTAAAAATTAAAAGAGTGTACCAAGCAAATATTTGTGAACTTTTAACCCACAGCACATCTGATATAGAAAATGAAAACTAAAATAAATCTGTCTTTTATCTGTTATTTTTAAAATGACCTCTTATATAAATAAAATAACTGACTTAACACAATTGTATGGTAACGTGAAATGGAGTTGTGAAGATTGAGTTTGAATGTCTTCAGCCTAGGTGTACATAAATGTTTGATCTTTACTGTCATTTTTAGAGAATTAAAAAATACAGAAGGAAAAGCATTATGAAACTGATGTGGTGCTTGCTATGCTTTTCCAAGTTCAAATTAAATGACAGTTTATGCTGAAGTTGCATCATCTCTGCTATGAGGACAGTTTAATGTCATTCCTCACTGCCTATTTTATTTTTATGTACAATTCTTTATAATGTTTGATTAAAATTGACAAAATAAGACAAAGCACTCTGATTCTAAATTTTAGATTTTTTTTCACAAAAGTGCTAATTAAACCCATACGAAAAAGAAATACATAAAACTTCTAAAAGGATGAATACAAAAGTCTTACACAAAACCTCTACTGCCAGAAACATATATGGCTATACATATCTTATATGACACATATCACAAAAGTGGCCCATTTCTCATTTCCCTCATGTATGAATAAAGCACACATATACATGAATTGACTAATTAAGTTATATGGTGACATATACTTCCAGTATATGAGACATGTAAAGTTTAGAATATGTCAGATAAAGCTTTTGTCTTATTCATATATGATAAAACACCATTACAGACGGATTTATGCATGTAAAACACATGCAATGTATATAAAAACAATGCAGTCTTTGTATGGTATTGATACGATTTTGATATGTGAAATAAAAAGTATGTATATGTAATATATATGTACACACTCATTTCCATACATGTTGGTCTCACATAGCATACATGTTTCTTATATGTGAAGTGTATGTTTTTCATGAGTGTTATTGTGTTATTCCTATATGATAAACCACCATTACAGGCAGATCTGTGTACCTAACACACATACACTGTATACAAAAACTGTGCAGTCTTTATATGGTTTTGATAAGATTTTGATATATGTACAGAACATTATATATATGTAATATATATGTACACACTCATTTTCATATATGTTTGTGTCACATAGCATATATGCTTTTTATATGTACAGTGTATGCTTTGTATAAGTATTATTGTGAGATTTCATAAGAGTAATACACAGGGATTTCAACCACACTTATTTGAAACCTCTACTGACAAACAGTAGTTCACTTGCACTAGTACTACTGATCCTATCAAAAAAGTGATGGTTAGGCATATAGTTCATGAAAAAGAATGTATTTTCAACATTAATGGCACACATTGCAGCCTTCTGCCATTCCCCACAATTTAGAGATAAAGTGCCATTTTGAAAAACAGTGGAATGACAAACACATCCTTACTGTACATAACTGTACATAATATACAGACATTGCAGCCTTCTGCCATTCCCACAATTTAGGAGATAAAGTGCCACAAAGTGCCAAAAGTGGCATAATGAACACATCCATACTGTACATAACCATATACTATATTTATGAACTGAAATGTGATATTAAGAACAAAACATGAATTTCAATGTTCTCATTGCTGTTGCTTAACTTTATTACGCATCTCTGTGATCTTCGCATTGATGCTGCTCCCTATCAGGGACAGAGGGGTACCTGGCCATCTCTCCAGAGTTGCATCTGCAACAAACAAACCCAAAGAATGGAAAAGTTAGTAGACTACACTTGACATTCACAGTAGCAGAGATGATTGTCATAACAACTATTGATAATACTGAACGTACTGTAGATGGCATCAACTTTGGTCTTCTCAAGGGGGAGACGAGCCTCTCCCTTCCCCTTGTTGGTCCCCTGAAGATTACTGACTAGAAGCACTTCAGTGGGGAATACCGCTGTTAGCAGGTGTCTCACGAATGTGGTAGCTGAATTTGCATTGACTGCATATGCCCAGGTGAGTTTGTCCTCCATTACTCCACTGCCACGAAAGATCTCAACCTTAAAAGGACACATGGAAAAAAGGTGTTAAAGGATTATAACACTGTATTATTTTGTATATGAAATCACAATTATATTGGCCTTTAAACAGGGCTCCCACTACCACAGCCTGGTTGTGTTATATTAATGTGTTGATACTGGGCACAGTACGAAAACACATACAGGTGCGTGTGCATACACAATCACAATTGCCCTACACATTACAACATGCCTGACCATCTATATAAAATGATATTCATTAAGACACGTCACCTTTGATGGCGAAGAGCTAGTTGTATCCCTGTCTCCACGCCCAGCATCAATCGCCATCTGAGAAGGACACAAGGTAAGTGCACATATTAAGACATATTTTGGAGCCATAGAAAAATTTCCAATCTTAGACTGTGTGCTAATGTGTTAATTATTCAATTTCATTTTCTGTAGTTCTTCTGTACCGCACAACAGAAACTTACTGCTATAGTTGGATAAATAAAGTATATCTGCTAAACTCATAAGCATACCTGTTAGACAATTCTGTATGATGTATTAATTTCTAAAATCACCTTTGATGACTGGGAGCTGGCTGAAGGTGAACTAGACTGCGTTGAAACAGTAGGTGAGGGGCTGGAGGTGGACTGAGTGAAATAGGGGAGAGATGGTGATGAAGGGTAGCTCTCTGACCCGGGCATCCTGGGAGAGGCAGGCTGACATATAATCTTCTTCATGCCAAAAATTAGTCCTGGCACATCTTCACACAATGACAGAAAAAATACAGGTAAGCAGAATTAGCCATCATCACTGGTCCTTAAGTAAAAAGGTTCTACAACCGGTACTCAATAAATAATTTATACCTTGAAGAACCAAGTCTTTCCACTTTTGGCATTCTTTCTCCAAGTCCTTGTTTTTCTGGTTCAATGCAGAGACAGTTTTTTTCAGTTCGTTGAGCTCGTTTGATGAAGTTTCTGGTCCCCCACCATACATCTTCAGAAACTCCTTTGCAGGATCAACCTGAGAGACTTTTAACCTCTGGTGGTCAAAAAAGGAAGCTAGAATTAGTTAAATAGAGGCTGCTGTTATAATTGCAACATGCACAACAGAATCAATAACTTTCTTGTGAATCAAGGATGCACATCCACATCAGCTTTGAAAAACTTCAATGGAGTGATGGGGAGTGTGAAGTGTGCCACTAACACACAACATGTATATGTGCATAGCTTTAAAGTACAAATGTGTAAAATGACTCATACAGTACCCCTGCTGGAGGTGGCCCTGTCCCATAACACTGTAATAATATGATCAATATAAGATGATGGCAAATTCACACTACCTTCTCTGGTTGTTGAGGAACTTCAATGTCTTCAGTGTCTGTGTCGTCTGATTCTTCCCCATACTTCTGGGGGGGCACAGAGATCCTCTTTGTTAGAGGGGCTGGTTTATTGGTTTTCATTAACTCATTCAATTTTCGTGTAGCCTCATAACGAGAACCTACAGAAGAAAAGACATTGTCACACACCAAATGAAGATACAACATCACTTTATGATGACACTATGACAAACTGTAGCGCAAACCTTGCTTCCATGACTGAATTTTCTCATGGGTGCAATGACAAATGTCTATTATGGTATATTAACGAGAATAATGTGTATTTAAACCGACTGATTAAATACTAGGCTGTATCTTACCAGTCACAAATTTCACATTAGCTGCATAATGGGGATAACCTCCTGGTGGCCTCTTCCCACGCCGCCACTCAATTGAAGCCTGATACGGGCTTAAAGGAAGCCCATCAGGGCCCATTTTTGTGTCATCGTAGCCTATGATGGCATCAGTTTTTACATCACTTAACTTGCCATCGTCGTCTCCTTCCGACCACTGTACCACAGCAAACTTCCGAGCCAGCTTTTCTGACACTAAAAGAATTAAGAAAGGATGAAAGGATAAGGAGACTGATACATACTTACATTATCCCGTAACGCCACATTCACACCCATACCTTTCAAACTGATGAAATGGCTTTAAAAACAGTTGTTTTGAATGGGCATGGCTGAAAACGGTAACTGTGCATAAACTGTTCACTGTTACATCCACATTCAGCATGAGCAGAGCATGAAAAAAAAAGTTTTCATTGGGAGGTGGGGGGGTGGCACTCTGACCAAAATACTTATTTATTTACTCTGACTAAAATACTTATTTATCATTACTGCCAAGAGACCTTATTTTCATGGTTGCTTTGTGTGATGGTCTGACTTATGACCTGTATTACTAGATTGCCAGTGCAAATTTTTAGATGTGGAAATGCATTATTTCAACATACTGAGTCGAAAAATTGACTCAGAAGTTAAGTGAACTTTTAAGTGATTTCTAACCTAATTAATGTGTGAACCGCCAGAGCTAGCCTACTGCAGTACTACTCTGGTACTACTACCTATTATTTCTTTGCTATTTTTTTAGAAATGGCAACTGAAAGGTCCAGCAAGTTACTAGGTGCAGTCAAGGTCCTTCAGTCAGTAGCAGAAGTTGGTGCTTTTGCTCACTTGCTGCTTTAAATTATACAAGACATAATTATCAACTCATATTCTATAAGTAAGCGCAAATGTGATTATTGTTAGTTAGCAACAGAGGTAATTAGCTATCGTCGATGTGATAGAGAAGTCTTGCTACAAGCAAGTTTGCTTCTCTGCTCTTGGCGTGCAGTTTGTGAACTGTGTGTTCTTTTTGGCACTGTCAGTCTGTGTACCCCGAAAATCAACAACTTTCGCTTTTATCAAGCACTAGTAGGTGAATAAAAGGTTCCAGTCTCAGAGTTCTACCTGACTACAATATCATAAGCTAATGATCAAGTCAGTGGCAGAAATGATGAAGCCCTTCATAAACTTTCTTTGCTAGCGGTACTGGCATATTGGTCAAGTAGCCATCGTGGTCTTGCTTAAAAACCGACCACATGTGAATGAATGCAAAATACGACATGACAAAATATTTATTAAACTCCTTACCTCTTGTTTCTTCCATGATAGCGAGGTCTTCTTCTAGCAGGCTCGCTCGCGCTAGCTCACGCTTTGCTTCCCCTGACTCCACAGCTTCCGTTGTAATTCGAACGTAACAGGTGTCTCACTGGAAGATGGAGATCTCACGATGTTTCCAGAGAGGCGGGGAGCAGGTTTGAGCGTGAGGCTGGCAACCGCATGATTCACTGTTTTCCATTATGTTTAAAAGAAAGCACTGCGAAGAAAATGAATGGCTAAAAGAAAATATTCCTCGCCGCACCTTATTACGATGGAAAAAAAGGTTTGTGTAACTGTTGATATACTGGAGTATACTGGGATAATTTATTATAGGCTTCCATTTCTTAATGCAATTTCTTATTAAAAATTACCACTATTATTACAACTCTTTTTTCTTGAATAGTTTCAGAAAATGGTTAGAAATAACACCAAAATGCCTAACTTTTATTCCTGTAATGCAGGCTACAGGATAATTCTATTTATTTTTTCTACTTCTCACTTTATCAGGAAAATCCAAGACACTCTGTCCAACATGTGCAAACACCATGCCCAGCAATATGTAAGTACCCTAACCTGGTGTTTTTGGTTGTCAGATCATGCGTTAGGCCTACTGTCTACAATTTGTAGCATAATACATTACTGCTAACTCACTTAAATAAACCATATCTGGGACTGCTCTGCTCTTCCCACATTAACCAATGGAGGGCCAGGGTCATTAAATCTATAAAAGACACTGTGCACCCATTAACCATTTTGAGATATGACAATAGTTTCCTGGCTTAAAGAGAAACATTTCCCTACAGCAATTACACTCCTTAACAAACATGTAAACCACCCATATGGACTTGAATGTTAAGCCTACGCTGTAACCCCACTGTGTAGGCCTACCTTAGTCGTACTTAAACCATCTGCAGCATTATTTATTAATGTATACCATTATGAGCATTCAGTTTTTATAACTTCTAATTTATGTAGCTTACACTTACTATCACTGTTTTAACTTTCCCCTGTAACTACATGCACACTTAAAGGGATCCGGAGTGAATCAACCCTTAATCTGGTGTTTCAGCCAACAGCAGCCAACACTAATTTTGCATGATCTCCAACCTGTTTTGTCACACTTTGTGATCCATGAAATGAAAAATATGGTTTGTTCTTAGGAAGAACAGCATGTATGTCACCTTCTTAGCAAGTATGCCACCAAAAGGCAGGAGTTAAGAGCAGAGCCTTTCACTTTGTCACCGGTAAGACAAGGCTACAATCTCTCTCTCTCTCTCTCTCTCTCTCCTTAATTATGACGTTTTGTTGTTTTTTTTCCTCCTTTAGGATAATACTGAGGATAACTGGGAAAGAGATAATCAGAGAGACAAACATTCCACACTGGCACAGGTAAGACAAATAGCTCAAATAATCACCCCATAACACCCCAAAACACCCGGCTTTGCCCAATTTTAACTACTGTTGGGCTTTTATAGCAATGTTATTGCTTCAGAAACTGATTTCATTATTACTTACATTATGTGCTTGGTTTTTTGTTAGTGTGCATGTGTAACCTGTTTGGTAGAAGGATTGACCACCAAGCATTGATTTATTATCTTTTGATATCAGATTGAGCAGGACTTCCTTGCGCTTTTTGGAGAGTAGACATCTGGGAAGTTCTTGGCCAAGTGGCCAACGTTCTTCAGGCCTCACATCATTGAAGATGCCAAAGGGCTGGTGTCCACTGCACATGTCGAAGACCTTCTTTGTTCTGCTCAAGGAGATGGTGATCGTGGTAAGTTGAGTTAATTTGAGATTGTTGTCAGTCTGTCATGTCTTGTGTTACACATGCTAATCATTACTTTTTTTGCTCTGTAGGATGGGACAGTGATATTGCTTCATTGTGCCTGCTGCTACATCTCATTCCACCATTGTCGAAGGGTCACAAGAAGGCTGCAAAAGTCAGTGCACTCCAGGCAGAGGACTACTTGGTGAAGTATATGCAGGTAATCTGTGCACTTCACTTCAAGTTTGTAGCAATCTACGGTACATTTTACAACTGTAAATCTGGTGAGATTTATCTTTACATCTCTTTTATATAATAGTCTCCGATTCTGTAGCAGTCTGCATTCACAGTTTTTACATTATGGTGCGTGTGTGTGTAGTGTACACAGCAAATTCTATAGTGTTAAAATCAACTCTGCGAGTGTCAATTTCAACACTACGCCAGTGTTTATTTTGTCCCAATCTTTATAGTGTTAATTTAACACTCCCCAAAGTGTTGGTTATACAACTCTGATTCAGTGTTAAAATGACTCCAATCAGAGTTAATAATTAACTCTCCACAACACCAGATAGAGTTAGTTTCTTCATACAGTAGTGTATGGAGTTAATTTTTAATTGTTAGAACATTTTGGAGAGGCGTGGTTTTTAGAACTCTGAGGGGAGTTGGGCATCAAACACCGCTCAACAACTCCAACTCTATGACATATTTGACTCCTGTAGAGTTAAATCAACATGGTGCAGTGTAATTTCAACTCTTAATTTTAACACTTTTGCTGAACACTGGAAAATTAACTCTGAGAAATTTGCTGTGTAAGACGTAAAAGTAGCTATAAGGACATCAAAAGGTATTTTGATACTAAAAGCCCTTGATACATACCCATGCACCTCCACCATGTCAGCGACCAAGATGTTGACAAGCAGTCTCCTTGTTGCACCAGTCAGTGACTTTGTTTTGTGGTACTCCTGAAAAACCTTCTTCCCCCCGGTTTTCTCAGAAGAACTTGACTGACCATCTGTTAATACAGTTTAACATAGTATTGAAACCAAATATGTTCCACTTGTGACAATGGTCACTATACAACACTCATCATTCATAGTTGTAGTTGACAAAATTGCTTACATTTTTGGCAGCTTCTCTTTCGGTCTGATCCTGTCTGGATATCTTGCTTGGAATCTCATCCAAAATAACTGTAGAGGCGTCTGAGCATGATGCTTCAGAAGATATATCCTCTGAATCTTTTAAATTAAAGCCCATTTAAATTACATCATTAATAAAAAATGCTACCAATTTACGTTACATACAACATACAGTAGAATGCAATAGAAATAGTTCATATCTGTAAAATTAGTTACCATCATTCACAACAGCTGTTATCAACTCCTCTCCCTTCTCCAACAGTTCGGAGAAGATGTCTGCATCCAGTTCTGTTCCTGAGGAGTCTTTGTAAATGATGTCAGTGAAGGGAGGCAGACCAAATTTCTCTATGACTGCACATATACAAAGGAGGTCACAATTGTGCTTGTTGTCTGAACTCCATTAAAGGTAGAGTGTGCAATACCAGATGTATATAAGTGCTTTTTGCCTTTATTGACAAAGCAGAGAGAGATGGGGTAGGGTTGGGAAATGACCCTAACTGGATTCAAACCTGGTTCCTCATGGGCAGGTTGCCTGTTCATTGTCCAGCACATTAGCACAGTGCACCACAGCACAGGGTGGGAGGGTTGTGTGTGTGTGTGTGGGGGGGGGGGGGGGGGGTGTACATTTGTATATTTGGGTAAATATTTGTGTTACTGTCAGTGTTCTTAGTTCTAACTGCACATCTGGAGTCTTGTGTGACAATTTCAAAGCCTCTATGTAATGTAAATTATATAAGGGAATTTGACAAAAAAGCACTCTTGACTTGACTTGACTTGACATCATAAGTATCTTTGGCTGCAAAACATGCTCTGGTCAGACCAGACCAATATTCACAAAAAAGATCAAATTTGTGAATGGGCAGCATAAAGTTTGGAAATAAACTACTAAAACTGCACACTGGACCTTTAGGTAATGTTACAACCCCGATTCCAAAAAAGTTGGGACAAAGTACAAATTGTAAATAAAAACGGAATGCAATGATGTGGAAGTTTCAAAATTCCATATTTTATTCAGAATAGAACATAGATGACATATCAAATGTTTAAACTGAAAAAATGTATCATTTAAAGAGAGAAATTAGGTGATTTTAAATTTCATGACAACAACACATCTCAAAAAAGTTGGGACAAGGCCATGTTTACCACTGTGAGACATCCCCTTTTCTCTTTACAACAGTCTGTAAATGTCTGGGGACTGAGGAGACAAGTTGCTCAAGTTTAGGGATAGGAATGTTAACCCATTCTTGTCTAATGTAGGATTCTAGTTGCACAACTGTCTTAGGTCTTTTTTGTGGTATCTTCCATTTTATGATGCGCCAAATGTTTTCTATGGGTGAAAGATCTGGACTGCAGGCTGGCCAGTTCAGTACCCGGACCCTTCTTCTATGCAGCCATGATGCTGTAATTGATGCAGTATGTGGTTTGGCATTGTCATGTTGGAAAATGCAAGGTCTTCCCTGAAAGAGACGTCGTCTGGATGGGAACATATGTTACTCTAGAACCTGGATATACCTTTCAGCATTGATGGTGTCTTTCCAGATGTGTAAGCTGCCCATGCCACATGCACTAATGCAACCCCATACCATCAGAGATGCAGGCTTCTGAACTGAGCGCTGATAACAACTTGGGTCGTCCTTCTCCTCTTTAGTCCGAATGACACGGTGTCCTTGATTTCCATAAAGAACTTCAAATTTTGATTCGTCTGACCACAGAACAGTTTTCCACTTTGCCACAGTCCATTTTAAATGAGCCTTGGCCCAGAGAAGACGTCTGTGCTTCTGGATCATGTTTAGATACGGCTTCTTCTTTGAACTATAGAGTTTTGGCTGGCAACGGCGGATGGCACGGTGAATTGTGTTCACAGATAATGTTCTGTGGAAATATTCCTGAGCCCATTTTGTGATTTCCAATACAGAAGCATGCCTGTATGTGATGCAGTGCCGTCTAAGGGCCTGAAGATCACTGGCACCCAGTATGGTTTTCCGGCTTTGACCCTTACGCACAGAGATTCTTCCAGATTCTCTGAATCTTTTGATGATATTATGCACTGTAGATGATGATATGTTCAAACTCTTTGCAATTTTACACTGTTGAACTCCTTTCTGATATTGCTCCACTATTTGTCGGTGCAGAATTAGGGGGATTGGTGATCCTCTTCCCATCTTTACTTCTGAGAACTGATGCCACTCCAAGATGCTCTTTTTATACCCAGTCATGTTAATGACCTATTGCCAATTGACCTAATGAGTTGCAATTTGGTCCTCCAGCTGTTCCTTTTTTGTACCTTTAACTTTTCCAGCCTCTTATTGCCCCTGTCCCAACTTTTTTGAGATGTGTTGCTGTCATGAAATTTCAAATGAGCTAATATTTGGCATGAAATTTCAAAATGTCTCACTTTTGACATTTGATATGTTGTCTATGTTCTATTGTGAATACAATATCAGTTTTTGAGATTTGTAAATTATTGCATTCCGTTTTTATTTACAATTTGTACTTTGTCCCAACTTTTTTGGAATCGGGGTTGTACAAAAGCAGCACCAATTGATCAGACAGAAAGCATTGCTAACCTGCTTGGTGAAACTGCTGGTTTACACAATAGGTCCCATCACTCTCTGTGATCTTCACATATTTCTGTTTTCTCGGCACTTAACTTTCACAAGCATTCTCTGAAAGAAGTCAACCCACTTCAGTGACATTACTTACACTTGGGGGGGGAGGGAGAGAGAGAGAGATGGAGGGGTGGATGGGTATCAGACATCAAATTTAAGACCTACACAAAGTACAAAAAATATGCATATAGAAAGTATACTGTTCTCTAATGACGTTTGTTGAAAGATTTAGCTTATATGGTAATAGATTAAATCCAATAGGACATTCTCTTCTGCAATTCAGTCTGATGCTTCTAGCCCCTTCTGATGTACAGCTGGAAGCAAACGTCTTCTGAAGCCATATATCAATACTATTAGTTGCAAAATGAAGTGGGTGGGTCTGCCGCTTGTTTCAATGGGAGTTTAATCAACCCAATGCCAAATAGAAATTAATTTTGTTGAACACAATTCAAGTATTTTGGTTTGAGCTAGACTGTGCATCAAATAGCCTGGATACAGCCTACTGTAGAACATGCATCTTTCATTCAAAGGCCAAGTTTAACAGGATTAAGCATAGACACAGCCCACGACTTTAGGTAAGCCAAGAGAAGGGACAAGGGTGCTAGCGGAATATCACGTGTTAAGATGCCAAACATATCCCACGGCGCCCACGGAAATTTCGACCAGACTGAGCACAATTAGAATTCCACGAGTCATTCGTGTAAATTAGACGCGCATTAAGAGCTGTATCGCACAAACCTAACTCGGAATGCCATGCTTTGAACCAGAAGCAGAGGTTTAAAATGACGTGAGGTTTTAAGACTTCGCTTTATGACATTAAATCCTACGGTGCGAAACGTGCGAAAACCCTGACAAACACAGAGGTGTATAGTAAATGTAAAGTCTTACCCAAGCTAGGAACTGCACCACAAAAATCCAAAGATAATATTCCAGTTGTACTGCAAACACAGAAAAACGAAGCGTTATATGGATGGTTTTGTAGCATATTAAAGGGACATTGCTGAGACATTCTTATGTTTGAGCCATTCAAAAAGTTGCACACTTCCTCACGGCAAACCGGATATGTTTATCCTCTGGCACCGTCACGCCATTTCATTCACTGTTATGTTACCAGATAGCCTGATAGCAAACATAAACGAAAGCTTCACTTGAAAATCTCTGACATTTTAAATCAGTCAGAGGAAATATTCAAGCCATGTGTAGAAGAATTTCACTAACATTGCCTTTAGTCAGATTCAACATCACCAGCACTCCACTCATGAAAGACTGGCTGCTCTAATCTTTCAATTCAATTCTGCAGAAAGGGGGGAAATAAAGTACACAACTCTAATGGTGTAGGCTCTGACAACATTATTGGCTCCTTATTTCACATTTCAATGAAATTCATCGAATATCTCCATGTTTGCTAAAGTACTACATTATAGTTAATATACCTGTAAACCAATACTAGCCTGCCGTTAGCTAGCTAATAACATGAGGTTACTAGCCAATCTTTGCTATCCATTCGGTTCACTTTGTTGTCGCTAACATACGTCATAGTCAACTGCAAATCAGTGCAAATTATCCAGTCGACTACTTCACATAATTTTGACTTCACAAACAACATGTAACAAATTACGAACAAATTGACATAAAATGAAATACCAAGTATGACTTACCATATACTCCAACGCCGAGAAAATGGCGTCTTCGCAGGCGGCAAAATTGTTAGAACATTTTGGAGAGGCGTGGTTTTTAGAACTCTGAGGGGAGTTGGGCATCAAACACCGCTCAACAACTCCAACTCTATTACATATTTGACTCCTGTAGAGTTAAATCAACATGGTGCAGTGTAATTTCAACTCTTAATTTTAACACTTTTGCTGAACACTGGAAAATTAACTCTGAGAAATTTGCTGTGTAGTAACATGAGGAAAGATGAGGAAAAAAAGAACACCCCCCCACTATGCTCCTATCAGGAGTACAGTGTGGGAGCATTTAAAAGCCTCCACACAAGCACACAATAACACAAGTACACTTTAAAACACGGGACTTGAGGGGGGGAAGGGGAGAAAGGAGGCGGCAATCAGGGGTGGGGAGAAGGGGGAAGGGGGTAGGAGGGGAGGGGAGGAGGTACATAGAGGTAACCCAGCGCAAGCAAGCAGCCATCCGCTCCTGCAGCCATGAGGGCACTGGTCACGCACCCACTTGTCACACTGGGGGTGAAAAATGGCGACCATGGAAAATTGGGGAAGGAATGCGAAGAATGCGAGAGTGTCTCCCAGCAGTGACCTTCTGGGGGAAATGTTGCCCCAGCAACAGCCTCGATTGAGGCCGGTGCTGTTCAGGGAGCCGAATGTTGATAAGATAGAGATTGTTTGGTCTTACGAACAGACGCAGTCTTTACACGTCCACACCACTCGTCCATATCTGTCCATTTCGTCCATTCTGTTCAATTCAATTCCATTTGGTCTCCGAAATACTTATTCCTTGCAAAGCCGAAAGCATCTCCAAGATGACAACCATGTTGTGGTTCAAGTTCTGCCACAGTCTGAGTGCCGACAGCTTTGCCCACCACTTCAATCATATCGGGCAGCTTTGTGGGGCTTTGAACAGCTGTCACCGTTGTCTGATTTCCTCGATATACCAGGGCAATGCCTAATCCAATCAGCAAAAGTCCGGTAATCATGGTTCCGAATAGGTAGATATCTTCAATGTCCTCCACAGACGTTCCGGCAGGACATGTGGGTTACCACGAACCCAGGCTTCTCGTTGAGAAAACTGTGTCAATTTCGTTAGGAGACCAGTTTATCAAATCCATGCTTTTTTAGTTTAGAAATTCAATGCGGAGAGAGTCTCTCAAAAAAAAAAAGTATAGGCAGACGAGATGAAACAAAGAGCACAAGCAGGAAAAAAAGGAGAGGAGAGGAGAGCAGAGAAATGCGACCGCCTTCCGTGAGAGCACGGAGAATTTTTTTTTTAATAATTTTGCTGTTATAATAAACTCCACTCTTCTGGAAAGGCTTTCCACTGGATTTTGGAATGTGGCTGTGGGGATTTGTGTTCATTCATCCACAAGCGCATTAGTGAGGTCAGGTACTGATGCTGGATAAGGAGGTCTCGGGTGCAGTCAGTGTTCCAGTTCATCCCAAAAGTACTCAGTAGGGTTGAGGTTAGGGCTCTGTGCAGGATGCTCAAGTTCTTCCACTCCAGCCTTAACACACCATGTCTTCAAGAACTTTGCTTTGTGCACAGGGGTGTTGTCATGCTGCAATAAGTTTGCAGTTCTTGGTTTCAGCGAAGGGAAATTGTAAATCTACAGCATACACAGACATTCCAGACAACTGTGTGCTTCTAACTTTGTGGCAGCAGTCTGGGGGAAACCCACATACTGTATGTCTGTGATGGTCAGGTTTACATAGTCTTTTGGCTGTATAGTGTAGGTTCTAGGACAAGCAATAAAATGTGACAAAAATGCTGTCTGAAAAGAATTATTGCAAAAAGAAAACTGTTGCAAGGGGAAAAAAAAGTTTCAAAACTTCTTGGTATTGTTTGCAACATGTACGTAGATATTTTTGCAATAATGAGGCCACAGTGACCGCGCTATTTCTTCCCACCATTAAAGATTTCAGTTTGACCACGTAGGCAATCCTGACTCAGCACTGCCAAACTTATTCTTCTTTCAGTTGCTCCTGTTAGGGGTCACCATAGTGGATCATCCTTCCCAATTTATGATCCACATATTGATTTGGCATAGGTTTTTTTGTTTTATTTTTCCCACCAGATGCCCTTCCTAAGTCTATCCGGGCTTGGGACCAGCACTTACTATGCACTGGCTTGTACAACCCCAGTGGCTGGGTATTTTACCTCATGTGCATGCCTTTGAACTGTGGAGGAAACCGGAGCACTTGGATGAACCCCACGGGGACACAGGGTGAACATGCAAACTCCACACAGAAAGCCCCCCGTCAGCCGTGAGGTTCAAACCCAGAACCTTCTTGCTGTGAGGTGACAGTGCTAACCACTGCACCACCATGCTGCTCAGCACTGCCCAATTTCTAACATGAAATATTTCAATAAAAAAGAAGAAATAGGAAAACAAATTTTATACCTCTGTTTACAAATTGTCCTCATGTTGTCTTGACAACCATGCCATATCCTAAACCATATTCAACGCACATTCTTGGGTAGAGTGATGTAATACACATAGGATAAACGATATGCGGACAATATTGCATGCTATCGAACCAAATGAATGAAACCCGCTAGAAAGGAATAGAATACGTGTTTTTATTCCATGGAAAAAAGTGTCCTGTATGGAGAATAATTTGCATTATGCAATAAAAAGGAATGGAGGGAACTTCTAGACATCACAGGTCAAATACCGTACATCTTGTCATTTGCAGGATTTCCAGGAAGTAGTAATTCACTCTACTCCCTTCAACACATTGTTGATGCTACCCGGCTTTCTAATAGAGGACTGTTTGTTTACAGATCTCTGATTCCCTCCTCCCAGCTAATGCACACCATATCCCATTGTTGTAGAAGTGAGAGTCAAAGACTTGATTTCATTCAGCAGTTTGAGGTGGGATGCAGTGTAGGCTGCTCAATTACACAAGTCGCATATCAACGTCTAGTGCATTTGCACACAATCTAACTTCAAACGTGTTTGACGTAACCAGGCTTCCTAAACTCTGCACTCTCGGTGACATGCTCAATCCTGGAGATTTCGTGCAGTTGTCATCAGACCTGTTATTTATGTGTAATAGGAAGTGTAACAGGAAGTCAATCTGGTCAAACCCCTGATATAAAAAAGAAAGTGCACAAAGTCATTCAGGAGGTCATAACGAAGGACGGTGCCAGTATTTTAAGTCAGGTATGTCTTTGATTTCATTCTGATTATTTGTCACTACTATATATAGGACATCTTTTGTGTGTTTAGTGTGCATCATTCACCCAGGAATGTGAATATAGTTTACCTTTAAAGTAACTGAAGATACATAATTAAAACTTTAAAACTTTAAAAGCTAATGCACACCAGATGCAGCTTCTCCAGGTAAAATATATAAACTGAAGGTGCAAAAGATGGGCTCTTACTGTAACTGTAGCATCTCAGCCACAAGGAAAAGTACACTTTGGTACCATTATTTCTGAGAGTGTACTGGGATGTTACCAGGATGTATTCATTTTCCGAAATCTTCTAATAATTTCAGTTTGAAACCTGACCAACTTCAAGAGTTATATTTTGTCCATGAAGTAGCCTACCTTTCACATCATTGTCCCAGGTGGTTTACAGTGGTGCTTGAAAGTTTGTGAACCCTTTAGAATTTTCTATATTTCTGCATAAATATGACCTAAAAGATCATCAGATTTTCACACAAGGCCTAAAAGTAGATAAAGAGAACCCAGTTAAACAAATGAGACAAAAATATTATACTTGGTCATTTATTTATTGAGGAAAATGATCCAATATTACATATCTGGGGGCGGCACGGTGGTGTAGTGGTTAGCGCTGTCGCCTCACAGCAAGAAGGTCTGGGTTCGAGCCCTGTGGCCGGCGAGGGCCTTTCTGTGTGGAGTTTGCATGTTCTCCCCGTGTCCGCGTGGGTTTCCTCCGGGTGCTCCAGTTTCCCCCACAGTCCAAAGACATGCAGGTTAGGTTAACTGGTGACTCTAAATTGACCGTAGGTGTGAATGTGAGTGTGAATGGTTGTCTGTGTCTATGTGTCAGCCCTGTGATGACCTGGTGACTTGTCCAGGGTGTACCCCGCCTTTCGCCCGTAGTCAGCTGGGATAGGCTCCAGCTTGCCTGCGACCCTGTAGAACAGGATAAAGCGGCTAGAGATAATGAGATGAGATTACATATCTGTGAGTGGCAAAAGTATGTGAACCTCTAGGATTAGCAGTTAATTTGAAGGTGAAATTAGAGTCAGGTGTTTTCAATCAGTGGGATGACAATCAGGTGTGAGTGGGCACCCTGTTTTATTTAAAGAACAGGGATCTATCACAGTCTGATCTTCACAACACATCTTTGTGGAAGTGTATCATGACACGAACAAAGGAGATTTCTGAGGAGCTCAGGAAAAGCGTTGTTGATGCTCATCAGGCTGGAAAATCTCAAGAGAAGGTGGGTCATGCAGCAAGACAATGACCCTAAGCACACAAGTCGTTCTACCAAAGAATGGTTAAAGAAGAATAAAGTTAATGTTTTGGAATGGCCAAGTCAAAGTCCTGACCTTAATCCAATGGAAATGTTGTGGAAGGACCTGAAGCGAGCAGTTCATGTGAGGAAACCCACCAACATCCCAGAGTTGAAGCTGTTCTGTACGGAGGAATGGGCTAAAATTCCTCCAAGCTGGTGTGCAGGACTGATCAACAGTTACCGGAAACGTTTAGTTGCAGTTATTGCTGCACAAGGGGGTCACACCAGATACTGAATGCAAAGGTTCACATACTTTTGCCCCTCACAGATATGTAATATTGGATCATTTTCCTCAATAAATAAATGACCAAGTATAATATTTTTGTCTCATTTGTTTAACTGGGTTCTCTTTATCTACTTTTAGGCCTTGTGTGAAAATCTGATGATGTTTTAGGTCATATTTATGTAGAAATATAGAAAATTCTAAAGGGTTCACAAACTTTCAAGCACCACTGTACGTTATGTCTGGAATGTAGAATGTGTTTTGTTTTGCTTCTTTCAGGCAGCCTTCATTTACATTCATCTCTACATTCAGCTCTGAAATAAATTCAGTCTGATGTAACCGCAGTAGCTCAAAGCAGACATCCGCTAGAGGAAATGACTTGCTTCTAGCCCTAACTTATCAAGCATCGTTTTTTGTCACTACAACCACATGATATACCGTATAAAGCCTCATGTTATTTCTATTCCAGATAAGTAGCTTGTGTAGCTGAGAGACAACCGAGGATTAAACTTCAAAACTTTGAGTTTTATAACCAGTGTGAAGACGGAGAAGATGGCAGATGGTAGCAAAGTAAGTTGCATCACATTTTTACTCTTCCTCTAATAAACGTTAGAGTGTTCGCATATTTCTGTCTTAGCCATTTCAAACTTCACATAACTTCATATTCACTTGAAGTAGCATATTAGTAGTATGAAGCATAATACACACTGTATGAGAGTATCAATGTCAGCTATACTCACAGCTTTCCTGTGTGTGTGTGTATGTGTGTGTGTGTGTAGTTTAGTGTATACTGTGTGCATCCAGACCAGATCTCAGACGCACACTTGTGTGTTTCAGTGTTTAAACTTTATTTTTAAATTTTGCTTTTCAATTTTATTTAAATTTATTAAATAAACCTGAGTCACAAATAATGACAGATGCTTCTTTTTCAAGATTCAGTATATTCCAGTGCACATATCTGCAATGTTGATCAACTTAATCATGATGTAATTTACACATAGCCAATTATTCAACGCTAATTATTACACAATATATAGATAATTAGTCAAAAGTTTCAAAACACCTTCTAATTCAATAGTTTTTCTTTATTTTTATTAATTAAAAGACGTTTCATGTCTTCAAGGTACAACCCCGATTCCAAAAAAGTAGGGACAAAGTACAAATTGTAAATAAAAATGGAATGCAATGATGTGGAAGTTTCAAAATTCCATATTTTATTCAGAATAGAACATAGATGACATATCAAATGTTTAAACTGAGAAAATGTATCATTTAAAGAGAAAAACTAGGTGATTTTAAATTTCATGACAGCAACACAGGGGTGGTGTAGTGGTTAGCACTGTTGCCTCACAGCAAGAAGGTCCTGGGTTCGAGCCCAGCGGCCGGCGAGGGCCTTTCTGTGCAGAGTTTGCATGTTGTCCACGTGGGTTTCCTCTGGGTGCTCTGGTTTCCCCCACAGTCCAAAGACATGCAGGTTAGGTTAACTGGTGACTCTAAATTGACCGTAGGTGTGAATGGTTGTCTGTGTCAGCCCTGTGATGACCTGGCGACTTGTCCAGGGTGTACCCCGCCTTTCGCCCGTACGGTAGTCAGCTGGGATAGGCTCCAGCTTGCCTGTGACCCTGTAGAACAGGATAAAGCAGCTAGAGATAATGAGATGAGAGGAGACAACAACACATCTCAAAAAAGTTGGGACAAGGCCATGTTTACCACTGTGAGACATCCCCTTTTCTCTTTACAACAGTCTGTAAACGTCTGGGGACTGAGGAGACAAGTTGCTCAAGTTTAGGGATAGGAATGTTAACCCATTCTTGTCTAATGTAGGATTCTAGTTGCTCAACTGTCTTAGGTCTTTTTTGTCGTATCTTCCGTTTTATGATGTGCCAAATGTCTTCTATGGGTGAAAGATCTGGAATGCAGGCTGGCCAGTTCAGTACCCGGACCCTTCTTCTACGCAGCCATGATGCTGTAATTGATGCAGTATGTGGTTTGGCATTGTCATGTTGGAAAATGCAAGGTCTTCCTTGAAAGACATGTTGTCTGGATGGGAGCATATGTTGCTCTAGAACCTGGATATACCTTTCAGCATTGATGGTGTCTTTCCAGATGTGTAAGCTGCCCATACCACACGCACTAATGCAACCCCATACCATCAGAGATGCAGGCTTCTGACTGAGCGCTGATAACAACTTGGGTCGTCCTTCTCCTCTTTAGTCCGAATGACACGGTGTCCCTGATTTCCATAAAGAACTTCAAATTTTGATTCGTCTGACCACAGAACAGTTTCCCACTTTGCCACAGTCCATTTTAAATGAGCCTTGGCCCAGAGAAGACGTCTGCACTTCTGGATCATGTTTAGATACGGCTTCTTCTTTGAACTATAGAGTTTTAGCTGGCAATGGCGGATGGCACGGTGAATTGTGCTCACAGATAATGTTCTATGGAAATATTCCTGAGCCCATTTTGTGATTTCCAATACAGAAGCATGCCTGTATGTGATGCAGTGCCGTCTAAGGGCCTGAAGATCACGGGCACCCAGTATGGTTTTCCGGCCTTGACCCTTATGCACAGAGATTCTTCCAGATTCTCTGAATCTTTTGATGATATTATGCACTGTAGATGATGATATGTTCAAACTCTTTGCAATTTTACACTGTCGAACTCCTTTCTGATATTGCTCCACTATTTGTCGGCGCAGAATTAGGGAGATTGGTGATCCTCTTCCCATCTTTACTTCTGAGAGCCGCTGCCACTCCAAGATGCTCTTTTTATACCCAGTCATGTTAATGACCTATTGCCAATTGACCTAATGAGTTGCAATTTGGTCCTCCAGCTGTTCCTTTTTTGTACCTTTAACTTTTCCAGCCTCTTATTGCCCCATCACAACTTTTTTGAGATGTGTTGCTGTCATGAAATTTCAAATGAACTAATATTTGGCATGAAATTTCAAAATGTCTCACTTTCGACATTTGATATGTTGTCTATGTTCTATTGTGAATACAATATCAGTTTTTGAGATTTGTAAATTATTGCATTCCATTTTTATTTACAATTTGTACTTTGTTCCAACTTTTTTGGAACCGGGGTTGTATATCATGCATCACAGGGTGGGCTTTCCCCATTCAAGCAAGCATTGTGGGATACAAATTTGAAACGGGACACAAAAATGGAGGACGCGAATGAAACGTGAAAGACCGACTACAATAAAGGAAAGCGAGAAGAAAAGACGTTATGTTGCGAAGGAAAGAAAACGCAGGACCAAACTAATAAATATCGGCAGTCAGCGAGCACCATGGTGTGATCAGCTGTTCGTTTAGCAACAGAATGATGGAAGTGTCAGTGCATGGTCAAGGTAAACCTGTAGATGGCAGTAATGCAACACTGTGGATGCCAGCTGCCGTAAAACCCAAAAGAAGAAGGAAAAGAAGAAGAAATGAAACCTGCGTATGCACACACAGACTTCCTCTGTCTGCTTGACTGTGTGAAGCGAGCAAGTTCATGCAAATTTTTTGCTCAGGAATCCCCTCAAATTAAATAACTTCCCAGTCGAGGGTTTTTTTAGATATGGGAAAAATAAACATAAATCGCACTGACCAGATTTCAGAGGGAACTACATTTAACTAATTTTATTAAATCAAAAGGCCCTCTATCTTTAAAGTAATGACGGATGTCATTTCTATTTACTTAGTTGAGCAATTCTTGACATAATACAGTGGTGCTTGAAAGTTTGTGAACCCTTAAGAATTTTCTATATTTCTGCATAAATATGACCTAAAACATCAGCAGATTTTCACACAAGTCCTAAAAGTAGATAAAGAGAACCCAGTTAAACAAATGAGACAAAAATATTATACTTGGTCATTTATTTATTGAGGAAAATGATCCAGTATTACATATCTGTGAGTGGCAAAAGTATGTAAACCTTTGCTTTCAGTATCTGTTGTGACCCCCTTGTGCAGCAACAACTGCAACTAAACGTTTCCGGTAACTGTTGATCAGTCCTGCACACTGGCTTGGAGGAATTTTATCCCATTCCTCCATACAGAACAGCTTCAACTCTGGGATGTTGGTGGGTTTCCTCACATGAACTGCTCGCTTCAGGTCCTTCCACAACATTTCGATTGGATTAAGGTCAGGACTTTGACTTGGCCATTCAAAAACATTAACTTTATTCTTCTTTAACCATTCTTTGGTAGAACGACTTGTGTGATTAGGGTCGTTGTCTTGCTGCATGACCCACCTTCTCTTGAGATTCTGTTCATGGACAGATGTCCTGATATTTTCCTTTAGAATTCGCTGGTATAATTCTGAATTCATTGTTCCATCAAGGATGGCAAGCCGTTCTGGCCCAGATGCAGCAAACCAGGCCCAAACCATGATACTACTACCACCATGTTTCACAGATGGGATAAGGTTCTTATGCTGGAATGCAGTGTTTTCCTTTCTCCAAACATAACGCTTCTCATTTAAACCAAAAAGTTATATTTTGGTCTCATCCGTCCACAAAACATTTTTCCAATAGCCTTTTGGCTTGTCTACGTGATCTTTAGCAAACTGCAGACGAGCAGCAATGTTCTTTTTGGAGAGCAGTAGATTTCTCCTTGCAACCCTGCCATGCACACCATTGTTGTTCAGTGTTCTCCTGATGGTGGACTCATGCACATTAACATTAGCCAATGTGAGAGATGCCTTCAGTTGCTTAGAAGTCACCTTGGGGCCCCTGTGACCTTGCCAACTATTACACGCCTTGCTCTTGGAGTGATCTTTGTTGGTTGACCATTCCTGGGGAGGGTAACAATAATCTTGAATTTCCTCCATTTGTACACAATCTGTCTGACTGTGGATTGGTGGAGTCCAAACTCTTTAGAAATGGTTTTGTAACCTTTTCCAGCCTGATGAGCATCAACAATGCTTTTTCTGAGGTCCTCAGAAATCTCCTTTGTTCGTGCCATGATACACTTCCACAAACATGTGTTGTGAAGATCAGACTTTGATAGATCCCTGTTCTTTAAATAAAACAGGGTGCCCACTCACACCTGATTGTCATTCCATTGATTGGAAAAACCTGGCTCTAATTTCACCTTCAAATTAACTGCTAATCCTCGAGGTTCACATACTTTTGCCACTCACAGATATGTAATATTGGATCATTTTCCTCAATAAATAAATGACCAAGTATAATATTTTTGTCTCATTTGTTTAACTGGGTTCTCTTTATCTACTTTTAGGACTTGTGTGAAAATCTGATGAAGTTTTAGGTCCTATTTATGCAGAAATATAGAAAATTCTAAAGGGTTCACAAACTTTCAAGCACCACTGTATGTTATGTCTGGAATGTAGAATGTGTTTTGTTTTGCTTCTTTCAGGCAGCCTTCATTTACATTCAGCTCTGAAATAAATTCAGTCTGATGTAACAGCAGTAGCTCAAAGCAAACATCTGCTCAAGGAAATTACTTGCTTCTAGCCCTAACCAGGTCATCACAGGGCTGAGAGATTGAGGCAAACAACCATTCATACTCACATTCACACCTACAGTTAAGTTAGAGCCACCAATTAGCCTGACCTGCATGTCTTTGGACTGTGGGGGAAACCGGAGCACCTGGGAGAAACCGGAGCACCTGGAGGAAACCCACGCAGACATGGGGAGAACATGCAAACTCCACATAGAAAAGCCCTTGGCTGCCCCTTGGCGGCCGCTGGGCTCAAACCCAGAACCTTCTTGCTGTGAGGCAACAGTGCTAACCACTACACCACCGTGCTGCCCACATAGTTTTATTATAACACAATATTGTTAATACCAAGCATTAAAAAAAGTTTCTGAAGGATTTGTATCTGCAAATTTTCTGTAAAACACTGGTTTCAAAACTCACATTTGCAACTACTTTCATATTTGTACTGTCGTTACTGAAGAATTCATATTGACCCCAGGGCTCTTTCTGTCCCCAAGAAAACAGGACACGGGCAAAAAAAAAAACAGTGGAAAAAAACTGTTAGAGTGCTAATTAAATAATATTGGCTGGCATTGAGTGGTATATCAGATATATTTCATTCAGCTAGCATGATACTGAATGACTCGAAAACGAGTTCAATATCATGCTAGCTGAATGAAATATATCTGATATACCATGAAAAAAAGCCAGGCAATATTATTATTATTATTATGGGGCGGCACGGTGGTGTAGTGGTTAGCGCTGTCGCCTCACAGCAAGAAGGTCCTGGGTTCGAGCCCCGGGGCTGGCGAGGGCCTTTCTGTGCGGAGTTTGCATGTTGTCCGCGTGGGTTTCCTCCGGGTGCTCCGGTTTCCCCCACAGTCCAAAGACATGCAGGTTAGGTTAACTGGTGACTCTAAATTGACCGTAGGTGTGAGTGTGAATGGTTGTCTGTGTCTATGTGTCAGCCCTGTGGTGACCTGGCGACTTGTCCAGGGTGTACCCCGCCTTTCGCCCATAGTCGGCTGGGATGGGCTCCAGCTTGCCTGCGACCCTGTAGAAGGATAAAGCGGCTAGAGATAATGAGATGAGAATGAGATTATTATAATGCATTCCTTTCGGATGTTCAATGCCTTTCTCTTTCAAAATTCTCTCAAAATCTTCCGTATTTAACGAAGCAAACCTGGTGGCCATGTTTGTTTACAAATTGTCACAGTCACTCACTAGCGTTGAAGTTTTACGTCTCCGACGTGTGACGTCATGTTGTCTTGACAGCCATGCAATATCGTAAACCATATTCAGCGCTCGTTCTCCATTGCATAGAGTGACATGTAGGATAAGCGATATGTGAACAATATTGCATGCTATCAAACCGAATGAATGAAATCCGCTAGAAGGGAATAGAACACTTGTTTTTATTCCATGTAAAAAGTGTCCTGTATGTATAATAATTGATGTGAATTCATTTTAAACATACAGATTATTGAATAGAGTAGATAAGCAAGTTCCGAGTTATTTATCTGCAGTATACTGCCCATTTCATGGCGTTTAATCTCTATAAGTAAATAAATAAAAACCAGGGCTGAAGCTTGAATTTTACTAAGCATCGCACAAGGCACAATGTCAGATATGTGTGTACTCGTTAATGTGAGACAATTATGTTACACGACATTTCACCACAGAAAACAGACACTGAACTGTCTTTGTAGTCAGAGGACGTGTCTTTACCAAAGCTCATTTCAATCTTTTAGAAGATTTATTTTTTCGGGTTAGACTCATCACATCACACACACATCACATTATCTCTAGCCGCTTTATCCTTCTACAGGGTCGCAGGCAAGCTGGAGCCTATCCCAGCTGACTACGGGCGAAAGGCGGGGTACACCCTGGACAAGTCGCCAGGTCATCACAGGGCTGACACATAGACACAGACAACCATTCACACCTACGGTCAATTTAGAGTCACCAGTTAACCTAACCTGCATGTCTTTGGACTGTGGGGGAAACCGGAGCACCCGGAGGAAACCCACGCGGACACGGGGAGAACATGCAAGAACATGTTAGACTTTTTTTTTTAAATTATTATTATTTTTGAAATGATTCATAGTTGCATGAATTTTTTTTCCTGTCAGGTTAAAAATCTTTGAGAGGTTTATACATGTAGCCATTAAAATATAAAGACAACCAGTCCAAGTTCCTTTCAGTTCTTCTGATGTTATTTCTTACTTTATTTTGTAACCAGTTGTAATGGAGATGGTTTTCCCTCATGATGAGAGTAGAAGCAGAAATGAGAAATGTCTGAACTGCCAGGATTTTGTAACACTGTCTGTGTGTGTGTGTGTGTGTGTGTGTACTGTATGCCAGCTGTATGCCCCATTTTCCACACTAATCTAATGTGGTCACTTTGTATTGAACTCAGCCATCTCCTTCCTGCTCTCATCATCTCTCATCTCTGCTCTTTTTTTTTTGCATTTGTCTTTTCATCAATGGTGTTTGTCTTCCTTCATTTGCAGAGAAAGCAGGTGACTGGTCACTTGTTGTTCTGTGTGTCCACGGCAATCATTGGCTCGCTGCAGTTTGGCTACAACACAGGGGTCATCAATGCACCTTATGAGGTATAATAATAATAATAATAATAATACGTACATATTTGTCTTACTAAACCATTTCCTTTATACTGCACCCTTTTTCCTATACATGCTAACTATAGGTAGATGTTTCTTTGTGAGATTCATTATGCTCTCTCTCTCTCTCTCTCTCTCTTTCTCTCTCTCATTTTCTCGGCTGAAATGAACAGAAAATACAGGCCTTGTTTAGGAATACCACTCTGGAGCGCTACGGCCAAGGCACAGATGTCACCAACATCACTGAGCTTTTATTAAGTCTTGCTGTAGCTATATTCAGTGCTGGTGGCATGATTGGGGCTCTCTCTGTAGGATTTGTGGTCAACAAGTTCGGGAGGTGAGTGACTGAGAATAAGAGTTTGATGGGCTGAATAAAGTAAGCCAACAGCTGGTTTCTTGGCTGAGTTAGCGCAGGGATTACTGTACTAAAAAATAATCTGCTCCAGTGTGTGATAATAATACAGTATTAAATCAAAGAATTAACTCTTTCCATTTTCATCTATCACTCACTACACTTACTGTACGTGCAGAAAATATTCCAGTTTTTTGCCCTTATTTGGAAAAAGATAACATTCCTACTAAGCTGTTTACAGCTATATTCCATTAATAATCCGTGCAGCCGTGCATACTCTGATTGTCTAGTTGGTTTGTGTACGACGCACAGAGCTGACTGAAAACAGGTAAGAGGTCATGTGTCACAAACTGCTGTAAAAACCCAGTTGAGATGCATATGGGGAAGCCATGACCTAATGGCTAGAGAAGCAGCTTTGGGACCAAAAGGTTGCTGGTTTGGTTCCCTGGACCAGCAAGAATGGCTGACGTGCCCTTGATCAAGGCACCTAAACCCCAACTGCTCCCCAGGCTGCTCTGGATATGCTGATGCTAGCTCAGAAGGCATTGGAGCAGTTATACTGCAGGATGGACAGCCTGTAGCATATGGATCAAGAGCACTTACTGATTGGATATAAAAAGTATACACACCCAAAAGTGTAAAATGATAGGTTTTTCTGATGTAAAAAAATGAGATCACGATAAATTACTTCAAAACTTTTCCCATCTTTAATGTGACCTATAACCTGTACAATTCAATTGAAAAACAAACAAATCTGGTAGGGGGAAAAACATAAAAAAAAAAGTACAATAAGCTGGTTGCATAAGTGTGCACACCCTTAAACTAATACTTTGTTGAAGCACCTTTTGATTTAATTACAGCATTCAGTCTTTTTGGGTTCACACCTACCATCAATTAAAATGACTCTGATTAACCCCAAATAAAGTTCAGACATTTACTCAGTTGCATCCTCCAGCAAAAGCCAGCATTCAGAGAGCTTACAAAGCATCAAAGGGATCTCATTGTTGAAAGGTATCAGTCAGGAGAAGGGTACAAAAACATTTCCACGGCATTAGATATACCATTGAGCACAGTGAAGACAGTCATCAAGAAGTGGAGAAAATATGGGACAACAGTGACATTACCGAGAACTGGACGTCCCTCCAAAATTGATGAAAAGACAAGACGAAAACTGGTCAGGGAAGCTGCCGAGAGGCCGACAGCAACACTGAAGGAGCTGCAGGAATTTCTGGCAAGTACTGGTTGTGTACTACATGTGACAACAATCTCCCGTATTCTCCACATGTCTGGACTATGGAGTAGGGTCGCAAGATGGAAGCTTTTTCTTACAAAGAAAAGCATCCAGGCCCAGCTAAATTTTGCCAAAAAAAAAAAATACATCAACTCTCCCAAAAGCATGTGGGAAAATGTGTTATGGTCTGATGAAACCAAGGTTGAACTTTTTGGCCACAATTCCAAAAGGTATGTTTGGCACAAAAACAACACTGCACATCACCAAAAGAACCCCATACCCACGGTGAAGCATGGTGGTGGCAGCATGTTTTGGGGTTGTTTTTCTTCAGCTGGAACAGGGGCTTTAGTCAAGGTGGAGGGAATTATGAACAGTTCTAAATACCAGTCAATTTTGGGCCAAAACTTTCAGGTGTCTGCTAGAAAGCTGAAGATGAAGAGGAATTTCATCTTTCAGCATGACAATGACCTCAAAAAGGTTTTGGAACGGCCCAGCCAGAGCCCAGACCTCAATCCAATTGAAAATCTGTGGGGTGACCTGAAGAGGGCTGTGCACAAGAGATGCCCTCGCAATCTGACAGATTTGGTGCACTTTTGCAAGGAAGAGTGGGCAAATATTATCAAGTCTAGACGTGGCAGGCTGATAGACTCCGACCCAAGAAGACTGAATACTGTAATTAAATCAAAAGGTGCTTCAACAAAGTATTAGTTTAAGGGTGTGCACACTTATGCAACCAGCTTATTGTAAGTTTTTAAATTTTTTATACTTTTCCCCCCTAACAGATTTGTTTGTTTTTCAATTGAATTGTACAGGTCACATTAACGGTGGGAAAAGTTTTGGAATTATTTTATTGTGGTTTCATTTTTTTTTTTACATCAGAAAAAACGATCATTTTTCTGATGTAAAAGTGTACACTTCTTTTATCCACTGTAGCTAGAAAAGCCTCCTGGGTGACACTCTCGTAAAGCTGGTTCAAATGGTATCAAGAGTATACAAAATTTCATCAGGAATACTACAAAGAATTTAAAATAGAAAATAACTTGATTTCTTTGACACATTTTTTTGGTTAAACAAAAGTAAAAAGTTGTCTTGGTTGCTAAAGTTAATATAAAAGCCATCTCTACAGATCTGGATAACCAACTATAACACATGTTTGAAACATGTGGAGGTGATGTGGAAGATTTTTTTTTCTACAGGAATCCAGACACTTGTTAGGTACTGACTGGAACACTTGCACTGAACAAAATGAGAATGTAGGGAAATGATTATGTTGAAAATGATACACTTTTGTGTTACCTATTTGCAATCAACAATGCAAAATTATTATTTTTTTAAATTAAGGTTTTCATTTGAAAATCATTATTAGCTTATTATTTAAACACCTTTTAACTATTATTTAGATTATTAATATTTGATCAGAAATTCTTTTAGCTTAAACTACCACATAATATTTTATTAAAATAATATTGCATGTAGGGCAGCACAGTGGTGTAGTGGTTAGCGCTGTCACCTCACAGCAAGAAGGTCCGGGTTCGAGCCCCGTGGCCGGCGAGGGCCTTTCTGTGCGGAGTTTGCATGTTCTCCCCGTGTCCGCGTGGGTTTCCTCCGGGTGCTCCGGTTTCCCCCACAGTCCAAAGACATGCAGGTTAGGTTAACTGGTGACTCTAAATTGACCGTAGGTGTGAATGTGAGTGTGAATGGTTGTCTGTGTCTATGTGTCAGCCCTGTGATGACCTGGCGACTTGTCTAGGGTGTACCCTGCCTTTCGCCCGCAGTCAGCTGGGATAGGCTCCAGCTTGCCTGCAACCCTGTAGAACAGGATAAAGCAGCTAGAGATAATGAGATGAGATGGGAATATTGCATGTATGTTTGCATATACACTCACTGGCCACTTTATTAAGAACACCCATGCACCTGCTGTTTAATGCAGTTCTCTAATCAGCCGATCCCTTGACAGCAGCACAATGCATCAAATCATACAGATACAAATCAAGAGTTTCAGTTAATGTTCACTTCAGACACCAGAATGGGGAAAAACTGTGATCTCAGAGTGTGACTTTCTTTCACTGTGGCCACTGTGGGTGTTGGTTTGAGCCAGATGGACTGGTTTGAGTATTTCAGAAACTGCTGATCTTCTGGGGCTTTCACACACAACAGTCTCTAGAGTTTATACAGAATGGTGCGAAAAACAAACAAAAAAAAACATTGAGTGAGCATTGACAGTTCTGTGGGTGGAAACAAATGCCTTGTTGATAAGAGAGGCCAGAGGAAAATGGCCAGATTCATGGTTTGAGCTGCCAGGAAGGATATAGTAACTCTTTACAACCATGGTGAGCAGAAAAGCATCTCAGCATGCAACAGCAGAAGACCACATTGGGTTCCACTCCTGCAGCCAAGAACAGGAATCTTAGAATCAAGAACAAGTTCCTATTAAAGTGGCCGGTGAGTGTATTTTTAATCCAGTCATTGAAATACCTGATAATTTTTCCCCCTTTTCCTCTTTTTTCATGCAGACGCAAGTCTATGCTCCTGTGCAATATTTTGGCTCTGATCGGGGGTGGGCTGATGGGCTTGTCTAGCGTGGCCCGATCGCATGAGATGGTGATTATTGGGCGCCTGGTCATTGGCATCTTCTGCGGTCTCTTTACAGGTCTGACCCCCATGTATGTGGGGGAAATAGCACCAACAGCACTGAGAGGAGCGTTTGGCACCCTTCACCAGTTAGGGGTTGTTGTTGGCATACTCATAGCTCAGGTGAAACGTGCATTACAAACATTTTCCTGCATGCTCATTTTGACCTATATGACCTTGTTTGTGCATACGGCATTACGTCGTCACTGTAATCATACTGTAATCACATGCTCTTTCATAATGCTACTACAACCCCGATTCCAAAAAAGTTGGGACAAAGTACAAATTGTAAATAAAAACGGAATGCAATGATGTGGAAGTTTCAAAATTCCATATTTTATTCAGAATAGAACATAGATGACATATCAAATGTTTAAACTGAGAAAATGTATCATTTAAAGAGAAAAATTAGGTGATTTTAAATTTCATGACAACAACATCTCAAAAAAGTTGGGACAAGGCCATGTTTACCACTGTGAGACATCCCCTTTTCTCTTTACAACAGTCTGTAAACGTCTGGGGACTGAGGAGACAAGTTGCTCAAGTTTAGGGATAGGAATGTTAACCCATTCTTGTCTAATGTAGGATTCTAGTTGCTCAACTGTCTTAGGTCTTTTTTGTCGTATCTTCCGTTTTATGATGCGCCAAATGTTTTCTATGGGTGAAAGATCTGGACTGCAGGCTGGCCAGTTCAGTACCCGGACCCTTCTTCTACGCAGCCATGATGCTGTAATTGATGCAGTATGTGGTTTGGCATTGTCATGTTGGAAAATGCAAGGTCTTCCCTGAAAGAGGCGTCGTCTGGATGGGATCATATGTTGCTCTAGAACCTGGATATACCTTTCAGCATTGATGGTGTCTTTCCAGATGTGTAAGCTGCCCATGCCACACGCACAAATGCAACCCCATACCATCAGAGATGCAGGCTTCTGAACTGAGCGCTGATAACAACTTGGGTCGTCCTTCTCCTCTTTAGTCCGAATGACACGGCGTCCCTGATTTCCATAAAGAACTTCAAATTTTGATTCGTCTGACCACAGAACAGTTTTCCACTTTGCCACAGTCCATTTTAAACGAGCCTTGGCCCAGAGAAGACGTCTGCGCTTCTGGATCATGTTTAGATACGGCTTCTTCTTTGAACTATAGAGTTTTAGCTGGCAACGGCGGATGGCACGGTGAATTGTGTTCACAGATAATGTTCTCTGGAAATATTCCTGAGCCCATTTTGTGATTTCCAATACAGAAGCATGCCTGTATGTGATGCAGTGCCGTCTAAGGGCCCGAAGATCACGGGCACCCAGTATGGTTTTCCGGCCTTGACCCTTACACACAGAGATTCTTCCAGATTCTCTGAATCTTTTGATGATATTATGCACTGTAGATGATGATATGTTCAAACTCTTTGCAATTTTACACTGTCGAACTCCTTTCTGATATTGCTCCACTATTTGTCGGCGCAGAATTAGGGGGATTGGTGATCCTCTTCCCATCTTTACTTCTGAGAGCCGCTGCCACTCCAAGATGCTCTTTTTATACCCAGTCATGTTAATGACCTATTGCCAATTGACCTAATGAGTTGCAATTTGGTCCTCCAGTTGTTTCTTTTTTGTACCTTTAACTTTTCCAGCCTCTTATTGCCCCTGTCCCAACTTTTTTGAGATGTGTTGCTGTCATGAAATTTCAAATGAGCCAATATTTGGCATGAAATTTCAAAATGTCTCACTTTCGACATTTGATATGTTGTCTATGTTCTATTGTGAATACAATGTCAGTTTTTGAGATTTGTAAATTATTGCATTCCGTTTTTATTTACAATTTGTACTTTGTCCCAACTTTTTTGGAATCGGGGTTGTATTTAATTCTTTAAACTTTGCAGGACTAATTCTACAGTTATGTTATTGTGGCAGATCCTAGGTTTAGAGAGCTTGCTAGGTTCTCAAGAACTTTGGCCACTCTTGCTGGGACTGACGGTGTTGCCTGCAGTAGTGCAAAGCATCATGCTACTGTTTTGCTCGGAGAGTCCCAGATACCTGCTCATCAACCTAAAGCAGGAGGACAATGCTCGCCAGGGTAAGAGGAGTCTCTTGTTAGAGTTGGAGAACAACCACAGCTTTATCCTTATGCTGTTCTTATGCTTATGCCCCAAATTAATTATCCTTAAAAGGAAACAATGCTAAAAATTATTATCCTACATTAAATTTTAGGTTCATTCATTCATCTTCAGTAGTTGCTTTATCCTAGTTAGGATTGTAATGAATCTGGTGCCTATCCTGGGAACACTGGGTGCAAGGCAGGAATACAACCTGGATGGGACACCAGGGCAGCACACACACACATTCACATCTTGGGGCAACTCAGTACAGCTAATTTATCTATCAAATCAAAGTCCTTCCCATGCTATCAAAGCACACTGGGTGGCACCAATCTCCACTTCTATAGCCCTCGGCCTCTTGCCTGTTACATAGCTAGGGTTACAATGGGGAGGCTAGTCCTCTGGTAACCACGAGTTTGATTCCCTATACTCACATCTGTATTGCAGCGTGCCTCACCAGATGGCAGTAGATACCATTTTTATGATGGTCTTTGGTATGACCTGACCGCGAGTAGAACTCATAATCTCCCAGTTGAGAGGCAGACATGCTAACCACTAGGCCAACTCTTTGGTCAAGTCCAGTTTATCTCCTGGTATGTTTTTGGAAGGTGGGAGGAAACCAGTAAATGCAGAGGAAACTTACATGGACATGGGGAGAACTTGCACAGCGCAAAACAGACAGTAGCCTGAGCTCAGGATTGAACCCGAGCTGTTAGGTGGCAACGCTACCCTCTGCACCACTGTCCTGAAATTGATCATGTAAAACTACTGTACTGTTCTACTGTAGGTTCATCTTTATATTACATACTAGGAATGTCGTTTTGGCCTGACCGCAGTGTTGTAGTCAAGTTGCTAAACCTCGAGTCTGGGTCCAGTCTCGAGTCCCCATTGTTCAAGTCCAAGTCATTAAAAAAAATTTCGAGTCGAGTCCACTACTGATCCGAGTTGAGTTTGAGAACGAGACTCCATTCGCACCATATGACGGTGGCTGTTTTAGCGCCATTAACATTAGTTTGTTCCTGAACATGACGTGTGAACAGATGAATGTGCTTATCTTTGTCAGGGAGTGTGAAGTATTCTGTCAGAGATGGTTGGGAGACGGATGTAAGTGCAGAAGGTGTGTTTATTAATACAAATGAAGACAGGTAAACAATCCAGAACAGCAGGCAAAATCGTAAAACAGTGAAACAGGCAACAGGTCGAGCGAGGCACAAACAGGCTATCGTAGACTCGGCAGAATCAAATACAAGAAACAGGAAATCAGGGATCAGGAAACCAAACAAGGAAATAAGGCTCGGTAATGTGTCAGCAACGCAACTCAATATTTTGCAAAGTAAGTGCATTTTCACAGTTTTAATATCAGCGTTCTGTTTGCGCCTTAATCCTGTGCAGGTGCAAGTCGTTTATGGTGCACACGAGAGTCTGCTTGGTGCATGCGCTGTCCAGAGCGTGCCCAAGAGTCTATCTAATGCACGTGCCAAGGCGCTGAGGTGTGACACTCTTGCATGAAATTAGTACAAAAATTAATCTCATCTCATCATCTCTAGCCGCTTTATCTTGTTCTACAGGGTCGCAGGCAAGCTGGAGGCTATCCCAGCTGACTACGGGAGAAAGGCGGGGTACACCCTGGACAAGTCGCCAGGTCATCACAGGGCTGACACATAGACACAGACAACCATTCACACTCACGGTCAATTTAGAGTCACCAGTTAACCTAACCTGCATGTCTTTGGACTGTGGGGGAAACCGGAGCACCCGGAGGAAACCCACGCGGACACGGGGAGAACATGCAAACTCCGCACAGAAAGGCCCTCGCCAGCCACGGGGCTCGAACCCGGACCTTCTTGCTGTGAGGCGACAGCGCTAACCATTACACCACCGTGCCGCCCCACAAAAATTAATGTAGATTTAAATATCTTATGCCAAATTATTACGGCATGTTACAAAAAATGAAGAAAAAATCCGAGTCCTCGTCTCCAATTTATGAGTCTGAATGCACGAGTCTGAGTCATCAGTGCTCCAGTCCGAGTCAAGTCACGAGTCCTTAAAATTAACGCACAAGTCAGACTAGAGCCCGAGTCCTGGACTCGAGTCCTATAAGCCTGCCTGAGAGTATCGCGTAATAATAGTGCTTAGAAATATGAAACAAAATCTTTTTATTTCCTGCCACTTTCTCTCCATGTGGTCATTGCATTCCAACCTGTAAACACACACCTGCTGTCAGAAGGATCCCAGAGCATAGGAATGGTTTGTGTGTCCATATTTGTATTTATTCTATCCACATTCACTGGATATGAGCAATCGCACGCTCTGACTACTCTGCTACTAGGATATCAGCTCATATACCGTGAGTAGAGAAAAACAAAAATGGCGGAACGTGTTGTTGAACCAACCAAGGACGAAATAAAAACTACTCGAAAACAAAACCCCAGAAAATACAAAAAAAAAAAAGAAAAGCAACAAAATATAGAATAAAAGTATTTGGTAGTAAGAACGTATCTTTATTTATTTTTCAAGAATTATTATTATTTCACAAATTGTTACTGTAATTTCGCCGGTTTACATTCTAAGCGGAAATTATTTTGTTTGACGTTTTGTATAAAGTTTTTATTTATCGAATTTGCAAAAAATAAAAATGCTCTGTTTCTCAAAATCCAGTGAATGTGGATAGAATAAAACAGATATTCCACTCGTACATGGCTTATAGCAACTCGGTGCTACGCGCCTCGTCGGCTATCAGCTCATGTATGACTCAATTTCGTGGAATAACTGTTAAATATTTTTTAGATTACTGAATTTAAAAAATCTTAATTTTTTGCTGGAAAATCAAAGGATATGGATTGGGTCAGTGGCACATCCATTTCTAAGTAGTCCACAGAACATGGCAGGCTATTCACCAAAATGAGGCTAGCACAGCTTCCGGGTTTTTGTTTTCATAATATTTGTGGATAAATTTCAGTGTTGGTGCGTCTTCGTGGGAACAACGATATTGAGGATGATGTTCAGGAGATGAAAGAAGAAGCCAGTAAGGTGGCCATGGAGAAAAAAGTTTCCATCCTGGAGCTGTTCCGTAACCCCGTTTACCGACAGCCTATCATCATCGCCATCGTCATGCACCTCTCTCAGCAGTTCTCTGGAATCAATGCTGTGAGTGTCGTATGGTTTACTTCACTAAGCATCATGAGTACAGATCATCAATGTAGTTCCTTATATTGTGCTAAAATTTCTTTTTCTATCTAAGATACCAGTTAAGTTATGGGTCTGGAGGCACCAGACGCACCCTTTAAACATAACCTACAGGATCCTGCTTCGAACTTAGCTCTTTCCATGATACGAAAGAATTTCCAATATGTTGAAAGTGCAACTTGTATTACCATCTTCCTCACTTTCTCTCACCACTTCCTTTTTTTCCCATTAACTTATCTCTCATGTTTTTCTGTATGCCTCCAGGTATTTTATTACTCGACAATAATCTTCCGGTGTGCAGATATCGCTGACCCGATATACGTCACTATCGGAGCAGGAATAGTCAACACTATCTTCACAGTGGTCTCTGTGAGTGCATGACACCTCTGTTAGCTTACATGATGGTGCACTATCGCAGGCTTAAATGTAAAAAGACACACTTGCTTGTGATATACAGTGTTTGCTGGCTCTCAAACAAATTTCCTAAACACTACTATTTCATTTTGAATAGGACAAAGTAAACTATACAGCCGACTTCTCTCTCTGATTCAGTTCTCCAAACTTCTCTTTCCTCGCCACAGTTTCAGTTCTTTGTTTTGTTGATCTGTTTGTCATTATATCAGCCTGGCTGACAACCTCTTTAAAACCATTATGTGCTCCAGAAGTGTGCATTGTCCTGTTATAACAAATTCTGCATGATTAAGGTGTTGTCTGTCACCGCATGATACTTTTCATAATAACATGTGATCTATAACTATTTATTCTATCCACATTCACTGGATATGAGCAATCGTGCGCTCTGATTGGCTACTCTACTACTAAGCTATCAGCTCATATACCGTGAGTAGAGAAAAACAAAATGGCAGAGCGTGTTGCTGAACCAACCGAGGACGAAATAAAAACTCTACTCGAAAACAAAACCTCAAAATATACAAAAAAAGGCAACAAAATATGGAATGAAAGTATTTGATGGTAAGAACGTATCTTTTTTATTTTATTTTTCAAGAATTATTATTATTATTATTATTATTATTATTATTATAGCATTTTTCATAAATTGCTCCTGTCATTTCGCCAGTATGTTTACATTCTTCATCTTTAAGCATTAAAATTTGTTGAATTTTTTTTTTAGACTGGTTCAAAAGCTCAAAGAAGTTTGAAAATTACATAAATGTCCCAGGAAAAATTAAATGAATGTCTAAAGCTATTCTATACCTCGGCATGACAAAAAGACGGCACATAAAATTTTTGTTTATCGAATTTGCAAAAAATAAAAACAAAAAGGCAGTGGCTATACACCAAAAAAGTAGATGTAAGGCCTAAGAAGTACAATTTGCATTTTTGTCATATTGACCAGTCTGCCTGGGCTGCGTGGTGTAAAGTCAACCTGCAGTTTATGTTTTACAAGGAAGAAAATTCAAAATTATAAATGTCATATTATGAAAATAGATAGTGATGTTAGACACCAAAATAAAATGGATAAGGAAATTATTTCTTACATAGTTGCAATGTACCTTTAAAGCGTGGGCAGCTACGGAAGTTTTAGAGAAAATAAACAGGGCAAAGAAACCAAGTTGCCCTTAAAGGCAACACCAAAAGTAGCAAATCATTTCTATTTTATTTGCCTGTTTTTATTGAAATGGGTCATTTTTGTCATTTTCATGCAATAGCTAAAGATAAAAAATATTTTTCGCCCAATGCCATAAGCATAATTCTTACGACCCTGGTGAGGCATAAGAATAAGTGATACTGATTTGCGCATGTGCTACCGGAACTTACGTTCATGTTGTAAGAATAGGGAAAATGAGTCGTAAGAATAGCCACTGCCAAATAAAAATGCTCTGTTTCTCAAAATCCAGTGAATGTGGATAGAATAAAACAGTTATTCCACTCAATCTCATTGTACATGGCTTATAGCCAACCTGGCACTCCGTGCCTTGTCAGCTATCAGCTCATGTACGATTCGATTTTGTGGACTAACTGTTAAATTTTTTGCAGACATACTGTATTTTCAGCCTGTTGTAGAATATCATAATTGTCACAATTTAGCAAAATATACTGTATGGAAATACCCTAACTTCCTTACTCTGCTGTTGGGCATCAGCTCTTTCTGGTGGAGCGGGCAGGACGAAGGACACTTCACATGATTGGATTGGGTGGAATGGCCATTTTTGCTCTTATCATTACCATCTCTCTTAAACTACTGCTGGTGAGTGAGAGGTGACATTTACTTTGCACGGTACGCTGTTTACACATTCTATTAAAGAGAAGCTGAACCCGAACCTGTACATTTGTCAGGGATTTACTCAAGCATATTGCACAGAAATTATTTTTTTCTCCCCTTTTAAATTCTTTCACCTAGCAACCATGTGGTTGGATGAGCTATTTGAATGGTTCAGTTAATAGACCAGATTATGATTAATGGCACTTCATGTAAACTCATGAAAAATTATGCTCCATTACTTATAGTAACAGTATAATATTAGCTCTCAAGCTCTCATACTGTCTTTTTGTCATCATTGTGCTTTTTCATGACCACGATCAGAGCACATGTGAACAACAACCTTTGGGAGCTCCAGACTTGACTGTCTACAATAGAACCATGGAGGCAACACTAGACGGGGTTAGTGTTCACACACGATAAACACCTATTACCTACTTTGAAACCAGCCATGACCTGCTGTCAGTGCTGCCCTAACATGTCTAACCCAATACTAATTTAGACCTACAGCCCTAACTATGATCCCTGAAGTGCATATTTGAGCTGGATGACTGTCATTCAGTCCGTAGATTCACGACATAATCATCACATTCATAAAACAAAATATTATAGACATTTGTGAAAGTTATAGAAAGCATTTATTCGCCATTATCATAAATCTGTATCACAAAAATCTGTTACGTTTGTATTCACCGCTATTAAGAATGAGTCACTGACTAAACACAATGATTCTATCCACGTTCACTGGATATGAGCAATTGTGCGCTCTGATTGGCTACTCTACTACTAAGCTATCAGCTACCGTGAGTAGAGAAAAACAAAATGGCAGAGCATGTTACTGAACCAACCGAGGACGAAATAAAAACTCTACTTGAAAAAAAACCCTAAAAAAAATACAAAAAAGCAACAAAGTATGGAATAAAAGTATTTGATGATAAGAATGTATCTTTTTTTATTTTTCAAGAATTATCATTGCATTTTTCACAAATTGCTACTATGATTTCGCCGGTTTGTTTACATTCTAAACGGAAATTATTTTGTCGGACATTTTGTATAAAGTTTTTATTTATTGAATTTGCAAAAAAATAGATAAATAAATAAAAATGCTTTGTTTCTCAAAATCCAGTGAATGTGGATAGAATAAAAGAGTTATTCTACTCAATCTCGTCATACATGGCTTATAGCCAGCCATCAGCTCATGTACGACTCGATTTCGTGGAATAACTGTTAAATATCCACCAGGAATAATGACAAAGACCATTTACTGTGTACAAAATTATATGTAAAAATTTTTTATTAGGTCTGCAGAAGCAAGAATATGGTTGCTTTCCAAGCTACCAATGGAGACATCAACAAATATGTAATGAGGTGGTTTAATCTGGCGTCAAACTGGGAATTGACCTTCACCTGTGTACCTTCATTCAGCTAATAACCAGAGCAGTGATGAATCATAGGAAGGTTTACTCCTACCGTAAATGCTGCCCTGAAATCATTATTTTACTTTTACAAACTTTTCGCAAAAACAAATGCTGTAGCAACAAAAGGCATAATTTCACAATTCTTGATAGTTTGCTTTGGATTGATAAATAATCATGTCGAATGTGGCACTGAAGTCAGTGCTGAATTGACTTTGCACCACTTCTGTACTCGGTCTCTGCTACACTTGGGTCAGATATTTAAAGTAACATTTAAAACTTGTGCCACCTATTGGCCAGGATATTTAATATAGATTTGTGGTCTGGAATGTTAATATAATAATAATGCTACAAGTGTGAACAGCATAGTCACTGACTAAACACAATGATTCTATCCATGTTCACTGGATATGAGCAATTGTGCACTCTGATTGGCTACTCTACTACTAGGCTATCAGCTCATATACCGTGAGTAGAGAAAAACAAAATGGCAGAGCGTGTTGCTGAACCAACTGAGGACGAAATAAAAACCCTACTCAAAAACAAAACCTAAAAAAAAAAAGCGCAACAAAGTATGGAATAAAAGTATTTGATGATAAGAATGTATCTTTTTTTATTTTTCAAGAATTATTATCATTGCATTTTTCACAAATTGCTACTATGATTTTGCCGGTTTGTTTACATTCTAAGCGGAAATTATTTTGTCGGACGTTTTGTATGAAGTTTTTATTTATCTACTTTGCAAAAAATAGATAAATAAATAAAAATGGTTTGTTTCTCAAAATCCAGTGAATGTGGATAGAATAAAAGAGTTATTCTACTCAATCTCGTCATACATGGCTTATAGCCAGCCATCAGCTCATGTACGACTCGATTTCGTGGAATAACTGTTAAATATCCACCAGGAATAACGACAAAAACCATTTACAGAGTTTTAAAAGCAGAGAAGCAGAGATTCCTCACCATTTATTAAAACCAATGAATCCTCCAGATCAGGAGCAAAACTTGTTCATGACTGAAGAAGTCCCCTTGACTTACTACTACAAAGCATTCAGCATGACCTTTGATTATTAAAATCGTCACCTTTTTTCCTTTTGCAGACTAAAAATCAGCTGGTAAGCTATGTGGCCGTCGTGGCTGTTTTTGGGTTTGTGGCAACTTTTGAGATTGGCCCAGGTCCAATCCCATGGTTTATAGCAACAGAGCTCTTTGCTCAAGGTGCACGGCCAGCTGCTGTTGCTGTGGGTGGCTGCGCCAACTGGACAGCCAACTTTCTGGTGGCTCTGAGCTTCCCGCATCTGCTGGTAAGAAAATTTACATTTTTGTGAGTGACAAACCCACACATTTTACATTCTTACTAAGCAAGGGACAATACGAAAATTATTTCCCAGCATGCATTTCTCTTTAATAATAAAAATATATATTTTTTTAAAAATGTATGTTCTTCTTCATGAGGACTGTCTTCTAATTATGTGAGAGGAACAAGGTAAAAATAAGTGTTACAACCCCAATTCCAAAAAAAGTTGGAACACTGTGTAAAACAAATAAAAACAGAATGTGAAGATTTGCAAATCATAAAACCCCTATATTTCATTGAAAATAGTACAAGGACAACATATCAAATGTTGAAACTGAGAAATTTTATTGTTTTTTGAAAAATATATGCTCCTTTTGAATTTGATGTCAGCAACACATTTCAGAAAAGTTGGGACAGGGGCAACAAAAGACTGAAAAAGTTGTGTAATGCTAAACAAAAACTAATTTGGTTAATCGGCAGCAGGTCAGAATGGGTATAAAAAGAGCATCCCAGAGAGGTTGAGTCTCTCAGAAGTAAAGATGGGGAGGGGTTCACCACTCTGAAAGACTGCGTGGGCAAACAGTGCAACAATTTAAGAATAACGTTCCTCAATGTAAAATTGCAAAGAATTTGGGGATCACATCATCTATGGTCCATAATATCATTAAAAGATTCAGTGAATCTGGAGAAATCTCTGTATGCAAGAGACAAGGCTGAAAAATGACATTGGATGCCTGTGATCTGCAGGCTCTCAGGTGACACTGCATTAAAAGCAGACACGTGTCTGTAGTGGAAATCACTGTATGGGCTCAGGAACACTTCAGAAAACCATCATCTGTGAAAACAGTTCATTACTGCATCCACAAATGCAAGTTAAAACCAAATATAAACAACATCCCAAAACACTGCCACCTTCTCTGCGCCCGAGCTCTTTTACGATGGACTGGGGCAAAGTGGAAAATTGTCCTGAGGTCTGATGACTCAAAAGTAGAAATTCTTTTTAGAACTCATGGACACCACGTCCAGGTTAAAGAGGAGAGGGACCATCCGGCTTGTTATCAGTGCACAGTTTGATAGCCAGCATCTATGATGGTATGAGGGTGCATTAGTGCGCATGACATGGGTAGCTTGTACATCTGGGAAGGCATCATTAATGCTGAATGATATATACACGTTTCAGAGCAATATGTTGCCATCAAGACAAAATCTTTTTCAGGGAAGGCCTTCCTTCTTTCGGCAAGATGATGCCAAACCGCTTTCTGCACATATTAAAACTGCATGGCTCCAGAGTAAAAGAGTCCAGGTGCTAAACTGGCCTGCCTGCAGTCCAGACCTGTCTCCCATTTAAAACATTTGGTGCATTACAAAGTGCAAAATATGACAAAGGAGACCCCGAACTGTTGAGCAACTGAAACTGTATATCAGGCAAGAATGGAAAAACATTTCTCTTTCAAAACTACAGCAATTGGTCTCCTCAGTTCCCAAATGTTTACAGAGTGTTGTTAAAAGTTGAGGTGATGCAACACAGTGGTAAACATGCCCCTGTTCCAACTTTTTGAAACGTGTTGCTGACCTCACATTCAAAAGGAGCATATATTTTTCAAAAAACAATAAAATTTCTCAGTTTCAACATTTGATATGTTGTCTTTGTAGTATTTTTGATGAAATATAGGGTTTCCATGATTTGCGAAGTATCGCTTTCTGTTTTTATTTACAGTTTACACAGCATCCCAAATTTTTTGGGATTGGGGTTGTACATCACAAGAAGGTGATTTAATTCCTCATTATTGCTGAGTACTAGTGGTTGCAAAAGTATACACATTCTTTACTGAAGTAAAAGTACAGATATTTGTGTCAAAATACTCTGGTAAAAGTAGAAGTACTGATTCAACTTCTTTACTCAAGTACAAAACTACAGGCTCTGAAATGTACTCAAAGTAAAAAGTAGCTCTTTGAATTTCTACTGGCTGGTTCTGTAAAAAGCTAAATGAACTTCATGTAATATAAAATAATTTATTTGGGGATCGGCGTGTGCACACTGAAGGAGGCAAACCCATGCTTTTTAAATTAATTATTAAATAATACAGTATATAATTTGCTCCTCTGCAAATATTTTAATTGCCAGGTACTTTGTGACCAAAAAAAAAAAAAAAAAATCCACTTGCACACGCAGTCAATTGACAATAGCAGCTAGCAATGTACAGTGTGCTAACCAACAACCCAACTGTACGGTACATACCGTAAAGGTAGCTTATAACTATCCTTACCTTAATAGGCTCTTTACATGTTCGCTTATATCTTATTTGAAAGGCTTAAGAGCAAAAATCACATACAGCTAAAGTGTTATGTATTTAAGTCGAACAGTTTGGTATGTCTGCAAAAAAAAAAAAAATCTAATTGAAAACTTCAAATAAAACACATTTGCACATTTTGCTGAATTTGAACACAACTTATATTGGTTCAGAGTCAGGGTTGCCAGATTGCATTAGTGTAATTAGTGTTATCTTTTCTAGGTGTTATTTTTTATTTTCCCAACCATTTAGGTTGAAATTGATTTTGTTGTTGTGAAGGTGTGCAATGATGCAAGATAAAAAATAACCGATAATCCCTATAAAATGCATTTAAAAGAATGCAACATGCCTGTAAGGCTTATGAGTTGAAAATAGGAAGTGCAATTATTTGTGTTAAAATGTAGGGAATTAAAGAAACTTGTCAGAAAAATAAATACTCAAAGTACAGATACCTGAAAACTCTTCTTAAGTACAATAAGGAAGTGTTTGTATTTTGTTACTTTCCCCTTCTGCTGAGTACTGAACAAAATCAAATAGTCAAGGCTAAATGTGACAAAGAAAAAAAAACACTCTAAAGCCTCAAAACTTTTTATTAGGAAGAGCTCAGTGCAAAAACATAAAGAAACAGATGATGGAGAACACTAGGGGATTAAAACTGACCACAGTTTACTTTCTTTCCTTTCTCCAGAGACTGTGTGGATCATATGTCTTCATCATTTTCTTCATCCTCCTTGTGTTTTTCTTCCTGTTTACCTACTTCTGGGTTCCGGAGACGAAAGGCCGGACCTTTGAGGACATTGCTAGTGGATTTGCTAGAAAAGCAGCTTCCAGCCCAAATCAGTCCTCCCAGGCAGAGGGCAAGACCAGTATGTCAGTCTCTTCTCCCACAGAGAAAGTTGCAATGGTGGACTTTAGTGTACAGGGGGCAGCCAATACTGCACTGTAAAAAATGATTTGTTGTTTTAACTTAAAAAAGTTAGTGCAAGGGTTGCCTTAAGGGCTGCCTTAAAATTTTGAGTTCACTGAAATTAATATAGTAAGTTCACAACAATTTAACTTACTATGTGAATTCCAGTGAACTCAAAATTTTAAGGCAGCCCTTGCACTAACTTTAAGTTAAAACAACAAATATTTTTTTTTTACAGTGTGAATCGAACCCATAGAGCTCAGGCAAAAGGTTTCATTTAAACTCCTCAGATACATCAGAGAAGAGAAACAAGTTCAAAGTGAGAAAGGCCATAATGATACCCGGATTTATTAAAGGAAGCACTAAATTGAGCTGTTTTAGCTACCGTGGCATGCATTGCCAGTTTAGAGTGTGATCTATGAGAGACGTGCATGCAAATGAATCCAGGCGCACTTTGCCTAATTAAAAAATGCCTGTAGCAGAAAAAAAAAATCCCTTTTAATGCCAGCCTTTGCATCTGAAACGAAGTGAAGGAATTGCACTACTACTCGTATTGGTTTGGGTATCCGGTTATTTAGCACAAAAGTCTCTTAGCACAACTCTAAGGTCTCTTTGCACAACTCTGGATCAAGGTTTTTTTTTTTTCAAGTTTAATTATTTCACTTTCTTGCATTTAGAAGTCACGGCAATTATCCAAAATGTAAATAGTTTAATAAAATTAATGAAATAGCTGTACATAGGTTTCCTTTCTTTCGACCTTTTTTCTTTGGTAAAAAATTTAAATAAAGAACAAACAAAACGCTTTCTTTCAACTCATCATCTTGTAAATTTCACTTGACTTTTCTTTCTTTATTAAATTAGCAAATTGTAAATAATAAATATGATATAATTTAAGTTTAGCACTTTATTAAAGACTAAACAAACCTGGAAGTTGGCTGTAGCGATGTACCGTGTCAGGGTACATGCTGTGTTAAATAATTTGGAGGGAGGATTGGTGACTAACATACGGGCTACATCAAACATGGCGGTTTCAAGATGGCGGAGTGGGGAAATATAATTGCTCGTTTTCGATTGGAATCTCGGCAACTTTCATTAAAAAAATCCATCAAACATCTTTAAACATCTCTAGCCGCTTTATCCTTCTACAGGGTCGCAGGAGCCTATCCCAGCTGACTACGGGCGAAAGGCGGGGTTCACCCTGGACAAGTCGCCAGGTCATCACAGGGCTGACACATAGACACAGACAACCATTCACACTCACATTCACACCTACGGTCAATTTAGAGTCACCAGTTAACCTAACCTGCATGTCTTTGGACTGTGGAGGAAACCGGAGCACCCGGAGGAAACCCACGCGGACACGGGGAGAACATGCAAACTCCACACAGAAAGGCCCTTGCCAGCCCCGGGGCTCGAACCCAGGACCTTCTTGCTGTGAGGCGACAGCGCTAACCACTACACCACCGTGCCGCCCCGATCTTTAAACATGATCAGTAAATTTTTATAATAAGGATTAAGTGTTCATGGATCTTGTGCTAAAGAACTTGGATTTGTGCTAAAAGACTTTTGTGCTAAATAACTATAACCTTGGTTTGGGGCTCATACTGTTCTACAGTAGGTTTTCTTCCAATAATTTCATAACAGTACAGTTGGGCAGGTGATATGTTTGCAGGATGTTTTTTTTTTTGAGGGATCCAAATCCATTTAGAAACAGTGAGAGCGATTTATGACCTGAAATAAGCAGGTTTTTATTCAAGTTAAGTAACACATGCAAAGGCAAAGTAAATAATTTTACATTTTACCAATGCTAAAAATTGATTTTCCTTACTTGATGAGATCAGCTCAATTGACTGATCTAACAAACACCAGTCAAAAGTTTGTACACCCCTACTCATTCATAGGTTTTTCTGTATTTTGTATTTTCTACACTGTAGAACAATACTGAACACATCAAAACTATGAAATAACATCTGGAACAGATATGGAATTATGTGGTAGACAAAAAAGTGTTAAAAAACAAAATATGTTTCATATTTTAGATTCTTCAACGTATCCACTTTCGTTAACCCTGATGACGCTTTGCACGCTATTAGCATTCTCTTAACCAGCTTCATGAGGTCATCACCTGGAATGCTTTTCAATTAACAGGTGCCTCGTCAAAAGCTAATTGGTGCCATTTCTTGCCTTCTCAATGCGTTTGAGATCAAACAGTAAACAGTAAACAATAATACAGTAAATAGCTCTATTCCACAACTGTAGTAATCCATATTATGTCAAGAACCACTCAACTAAGTAAAGAGAAACGACATCCATCATTTATTTCAGACATGAAGTGTCTTAATTAATAAAAATAAAGAAAAAGCATTGAATTAGGTGTACAAACTTTTGACTGCTGCTGTATGTTTAAAGGCCATAATTATAAACCACAATGAAGTTCAGGATTATTTTCTTCCTGAAGTAGTACAGTGAAATACAGTCATGTCCCATTCCTTCACTATCTCTTATTCATTCTCTGACCTGTACACTCACATACTGTACAGCTGCCATCAGGAAACATGGATATATTGGATATTTATTCTATCCACATTCACTGGATATGAGCAATCACACACTTCGATTGGCTACTCTACTACTAGGCTATCAGCTCATATACCCTGAGTAGAGAAAAACAAAATGGCAGAGTGCATCAAGTCAGATATATCACTTTGTTATCAAGTATTTAAAAGAAACAGAAATAGCTAAGGGCGGCACGGTGGTGTAGTGGTTAGTGCTGTCGCCTCACAGCAAGAAGGTCCTGGGTTCGAGCCCCGGGGCCGGCGAGGGCCTTTCTGTGTGGAGTTTGCATGTTCTCCCTGTGTCCGCGTGGGTTTCCTCCGGGTGCTCCGGTTTCCCCCACAGTCCAAAGACATGCAGGTTAGGTTAACTGGTGACTCTAAATTGAGCGTAGGTGTGAATGTGAGTGTGAATGGTTGTCTGTGTCTATGTGTCAGCCCTGTGATGACCTGGCGACTTGTCCAGGGTGTACCCCGCCTTTCGCCCGTAGTCAGCTGGGATAGGCTCCAGCTTGCCTGCGACCCTGTAGAAGGATAAAGCGGCTAGAGATAATGAGATGAGATGAGAAATAGCTAAAAGAATATAGGGGGGTTTTCCCCAAAAAATCTCCTGCTCCACACTCCAGCCCAGTCGGTGGCAGTAATGCACCTCTAAGTTGGTTTGCCAACTGTCAAAAACCCTGAAGAAGAAGAAAAAATGGTGGCACGTATTACTGAATCAACTGAGTATGAAATAAAAACTCTACTCGAAAACAAAACCCTCCAAAAATACAAAAAAAGCAACAAAATATGGAATAAAAGTATTTGATAGTAAGAACGTCTTTTTATTTTCATGAATTATTATTATAGCATTTTTCACAAATTGCTCCTGTCATTTCGCCGGTTTGTTTACATTCTAAGCAGAAATGATTGTCAGTTGTTTTGTAAAAAGTTTTTATTTACCAAATTTGCAAAAAATAAAAATAAAAATTTTCTATTTCTCAAAATCCAGTGAATGTGGATAGAATAAAACAGACATTCTATTCAATCTTATCATACATGGCTTATAGCCAACTCGGTGCTACGCACCTCATCGGCTATCAGCTCATGTACAACTCGATTTCGCGGAATAACTGTTAATTATAAAATAAATGTTAGATCTGTATTTCTATACATTCTGAAGTGATGGCATGTCCCATTAGGACAAATCACGTATTTAACGGAACTTCTGGATTAAATGCATAAGCATTAAGGCAAAAGCAATACCACTGATCACTGCTCTGATTTTATATTCGCCAGCTTTTATAAAGTGACATAGCTTGCGTCTGTCGATGAAAACTGCTCATGTCAGTCATGTTTTTGATGGTGCATGCATTAATAAATCTGCCCACTGAGTAAGAAGTGGCCAGCCTTCCACACAATGTAAGTCAAAATATTAAAGTCGTCTTTATAAACACATCAAAGCCATTGTCAGTTTCAGGAAGACATTATAACAGAACAACATACAACACAGTTCTTCTTCGTCTTCTCATCTCATTATCTCTAGCCGGCACCGCTTTATCCTGTTCTACAGGGTCGCAGGCAAGCTGGAGCCTATCCCAGCTGACTATGGGCAAAAGGCGGGGTACACCCTGGACAAGTCGCCAGGTCATCACAGGGCTGACACATAGACACAGACAACCATTCACACTCACACCTACGGTCAATTTAGAGTCACCAGTTAACCTAACCTGCATGTCTTTGGACTGTGGGGGAAACCGGAGCACCCGGAGGAAACCCACGCAGACACCATGCAAACTCCACACAGAAAGGCCCTCGCCAGCCATGGGGCTTGAACCCGGACCTGCTTGCTGTGAGGCGACAGCGCTAACCACTACACCACCGTGCCACCCTCTTCTTCTTCCAAAAAAAGTTCAGACCACCTTCTGGTGTATTATCGAACTTGGTCGTTTAAAAAAAAAAAGAAGAAGAAGCCTTTATTTGTCACATGTACACTCAAGCACAGTGAAATTCCTCCTCTGCATTTAACCCATCTGAAGCAGTGAACGCACGCATGCACACCAGGGTTGGAAATTAGCACCCGCTACCCGCCAAATGCGGGTGATTTTGCATAGTGGTGGGTGAATTTGCTCAACCTACAAGCCACAGTGGCGGGTAAATAAAAGTAGCATATACAAAGAAATAATGTAATTGGAACAGAACTGTTTGTGACATTTCACAACGCAGATTGAATCGCGAGTCTGCTTGTTCTGCTCAGACACTTTAACGAGGAGACAATCTCCTCGTTAAAGTGTCCAAGTGAAACAAGAAGACTCGGATTCAATCTGGCAACTTGAGCGTAGAACGCTAACCAATGCTAAACTTGAGCACAGAATGATAACTAGCAATTGACGGTTAAAGAGAATTACCTCAGGCACGGGCGCAGATAGAGGGTGGGACGGGTGGGATTCGTCCCACCCAGATTTAAATTCACTTCGTTCGGTCCCCCCCACTTATAGGGAGGGAAAAACGTCTATGCTGTCTTTCTTTGCATAAGGCAAACCTCACGGAAAAATCAAAAGACTAATTACCACTCGGTTTATTGAGGTGCACGGCAGTGTCTACATAGTTGCAACAACTCACATAAAACAAAACAAAGACTGATATTCGGTTGGTTGAGCTGCGCAGACTGCACAGGTTGCGAGCTCGAGCTTGGTTGCTATGGTAACCCACAACAAGTTTGACAGGCATATCGGGGTTGGGGTTGGTTTGCTGGCAGCTTTGTCCCCCCCAGTTTTTTGTCCCCCCCAGTTCAAAAAACGTATCTGCGCCCCTGACCTCAGGTCAAGCAGCCTAGACTAGCGCTGCAGCAAACAAACAACAAATGCTACATCGTAGGGGTTAGGAGGTCTAAAGAGAAAACCTCCCAGGAGCCATAGGCCCTGATGCACACACAAGTGAGCAATGAGCGCGTGCACACACACACACACACACACACACACCCAGAGCAGTGGGTAGCTATGCTACAGCGCCTGGGGAGCAGTTAGGGGTTAGGTGCCTTCCTCAGGGGCACTTCAGCCATGATACAGAGGGAGGGGGAAGTGCTGTTCATTCACTCAACTCAAAACATGGTTTAACAACTGGTGCAACTTCTACAAAACTATATTAACAGTTGAGACGTAGAGATGAAATTTTATTTCAACATGTACAGTGATTTATTATTTAACATTCTTCTTGTAATATCATGTATTGAGCTACAATACTATGCGTGACATTTAAATCTATGTTCTTATAATTGAGCGCTTTTAAAGCGAGACGGCCTTTCGATTTCATCAAATCAGTGAAATTTAGTCATTGTGAGATGTTTATTTCTGCAATATTTCACAAAATATCAGGCCATTCTGTGGCTGGGAAGCGATTTAATTTGAGGGGATTTCCAAACAAATAATGTGCATGAAATCGCTCGCTTCGCGCAGTCAAGCAGACAGAGGAAGTCCGTGTGCACATGCGCAGGTTTAACTCTTCTTTATCTTCTTCTGGGTTTTACGGCAGCTGGCATCCACAGTGTTGCATTACTGCCATCTACAGGTTTATCTTGACCGTGCACTGACAGCTACATCTCATCTCATCATCTCTAGCCGCTTTATCCTGTTCTACAGGGTCGCAGGCAAGCTGGAGCCTATCCCAGCTGACTACGGGCGAAAGGCGGGGTACACCCTGGACAAGTCGCCAGGTCATCACAGGGCTGACACATAGACACAGACAGCCATTCACACTCACACCTAAAGTCAATTTGAAGTCACCAGTTAACCTAACCTGCATGTCTTTGGACTGTGGGGGAAACCGGAGCACCCGGAGGAAACCAGAGCACCTGGAGGAAACCCACGCGGACAACATACAAACTCCGCACAGAAAGGCCCTCGCCGGCCACGGGGCTTGAACCCAGGACCTTCTTGCTGTGAGGCGACAGCGCTAACCACTACACCACCGTGCCACCCCAGCTACATCATTTTGTCGCTAAACGAACAGCTGATCACACTGAGGTGCTCGCAGACCGCCGATATTTATTAGTTTGGTCTTGTGTTTCTTTCCTTCACAACATAACGTCTTTTCTTCTTGCTTTCCGTTACTGTACTCGGTCTTTCACGTTTCATTCGCATCCTCCATTTTTGTCTCCTTTTTCAAATCTGTATCCCACAATGCCTTGTGTGAACGGGGAAAGCCCACCCCATGATGCATGACGTAGTATCTTGTATTGCGTCATGGTGAAGCAGGAAAAAATAGCAAAGAATTTCGGGTCACGTGGCCTTAAATTCATTAATTGTTCTATTAGAAAAAACACTAAAACTTGGAAGTTTGTGATTCGAATTCAGTAGCTTTCGGTCCACTAAACAAAAATAATTGGGTGTTGGGGAAAATTCTTTTTATGACCTACACTTGAAAAATCTGAAAGGCCGTCTAACTTTAAATATGAAAATAGAAAATGTAAATGTTTAAAATGAAAAATATCACACACTGTTTTATTTTAACTGGAATTAGAACTTTTCTGAAGATTACTGAAGCCTTGCTTACATGTTCTACTCCAGATCAGTCTGCTCTGAGTGTGTCCTTATCTGCCTTTAACACATGGAGCATACAGTCGTTACATTTATTTATGCCTTAATAATTGTTTTTTTTTTTATTCAAGTCTTTGTTTACTATTTGAAAGACACTTTTAGATTTTCACATTTTATATCAGCTCTCTGATCATCGTTCATTTTAAGCAGGACAGTTTGCAAAAGTTTGTGCACCTCAGAGGGAAATGATGTACAGAATGTAACCTTATACATTATCTATTTTTTTAGTAATAATAATAATAATAATAATAATAATTATTATTATTATTATTATTATTATTATTATTATTATTATTATACTTTTATATTTTAATTTGTGTTTATTTGCTGAAGCTAACAGATGAAGATTGAAGAAGAAGAAGCTTAAAAACATGAAGACTGTAAACTATGCTCAAACCTTTTCTTCTTCTTCTTATCTGTATGGCATATCATGACATTTTTTAAGCATACAGTTTACATTATGCATGCCCAATTTATTCTACCTAAATACTTTTCGTGGCTTTTTATTTTTATTATTATTATTATTATTATTATTATTATTATTTTGACTGCGCAAGCTTTCACAATCATAAAGTGTTCAGATCAGTATCACATGCATTACAGGAGTTGTATTGTCTTTTATTGTCATTATAACCATGTGGTCATAAATCAGTAATGTTTCTGTATATTTATGTTGCTTTGTTTTTCATTACTTGCATGCATTTAAAGTATTATTTTATTAATTATGAATGAATATGAATAAAGTACTTGTATATTTCACCAGTTGTGTTTCTGTAATGATTATAATGCCTTTACTCTTTCGAAAGATTTGGAGAGCTTGAGGAAAGGTATCAGGGGTGTCAAACATACAGCACCATGAGAAGGTCTTAGACATTCTGTAAATATGCCTTCAAGAATAATAAAAGGAACTATTTCTACATTATAAGGAGTACTTAACAGTTTTAAAAAAAAAAGCAGGCTGATATTTGGTGTGCCTGCATTTAAACGTGCATCTATGAGGTTCTATGAGGTACACGTATGAGGTACGCTGAGTTTTATTAGGAAATTAGCTGGTAAGTTTTTCCAAGCATCATGCAGAACATGCCTCGGTTCACCTGGCTGTTTTGGTTTGCTGCTGCTACACTTAGTTCTGTTTCTTGCTACTATTAAAATACAAATAAATAAATAAATAAATAAATACAAGACCGCCTGGTGTTTTTCATTAAAATATTACTTTCTTTAATGACATTCAAATAGCTCTCTTCAACATGTCATTTTTTATGGAAAATGAAAGTTTGGAAACCTAAAATGTGCCTTTTTTTTATTCTGGCACAGTGATGCAGACATAAAATGAACATCTCATCTCATGTAGCTGCTTTATCCTTCTACAGGGTCACAGGCAAGCTGGAGCCTATCCCAGCTGACTACGGGCGAAAGGCGGGGTACACCCTGGACAAGTCGCCAGGTCATCACAGGGCTGACACATAGACACAGACAACCATTCACATTCACACCTACGGTCAATTTAGAGTCACCAGTTAACCTAACCTGCATGTCTTTGGACTGTGGGGGAAACCGGAGCACCCGGAGGAAACCCATATGGACACGGGGAGAACATGCAAACTCCACACAGAAAGGCCCTCGCCGGCCATGGGGCTCGAACCCAGACCTTCTTGCTGTGAGGCAACAACACTAACCACTACACCACCGTGCCGCCCATAAAACGAACATCTTAAACAAAATGTATTAAAAAAAGTTATTGTGCTTAAGACATCTGAACAGTCCCAAATGAATACCAGCTCATCTAGCCCAACAAATAAACTTTACAATCTGTGTTCTAAACTAGAATAATCTTGTCAGGTGTAACTGAGTTGAAAGATGGAGATAAAAAGGGGACAAAATAGAACAATGAACTCAGGGCCATAAACTCATCTTATATCTACATACGAACTAATTTAGGGGTTTTACAGCAATGGGCATGAATACTTATACACATATCATAACTGTTTTCTATAATCGCTATTTAGTCCATTTCACTTACAGGTTTTAACAGTAACAACTTTGGAAGGCTCCAGGGAGTGGATATTTATACAAGACACTATATATAAAATAGTTATTCCATGAAATCGAGCTGTACATGAGCTGATATCTGATGAGGTGTGTAGTGCCGAGTCGGCGATAAGCCATGTATGACGAGATTGAGTGGAATAACTGTTTTATTCAATCCACATTCACTGGATTTTGAGAAACAGAGCATTTTTATTTTTTGCAAATTCGATAAATAAAAACTTGATACAAAGCGTCTGACAAAATCATTTCTCCTTAGAATGTAAACAATCCAGCAAAATGACAGCAGCAATTGGTGAAAAATACTACAATAATAATAATTCTTGAAAAATAAAAAAAAGACTTTCTTACCATCAAATACATTTATATAATATTTTGTTGCTTTTTTATGTGTGTGTGTGGGGTTGTTTTCGATTAGAGTTTTTATTTTGGCTTCAGTTGATTCAGTAACGGCGGCACGGTGGTGTAGTGGTTAGCGCTGTTGCCTCACAGCAAGAAGGTCCGGGTTCGAGCCCCGTGGCCGGCGAAGGCCTTTCTGTGTGGAGTTTGCATGTTCTCCCCATGTCCGTGTGGGTTTCCTCCGGGTGCTCCGGTTTCCCCCACAGTCCAAAGACATGCAGATCAGGTTAACTGGTGACTCTAAATTGACCGTAGGTGTGAATGGTTGTCTGTGTCTATGTGTCAGCCCTGTGATGACCTGGCGACTTGTCCAGGGTGTACCCCGCCTTTCGCCTGTAGTCAGCTGGGATAGGCTCCAGCTTGCCTGCGACCCTGTAGAACAGGATAAAGCGGCTAGAGATAATGAGATGAGAATGAGATGATTCAGTAACATGTGCAGCCATTTTCTTCTTCTTCAGGGTTTTTGACGGTTGGCAAACCAACTTAGAGGTGCATTACTGCCACCGACTGGGCTGGAGTGTGGAACAGGATATTTTTTGGGGAAAACCCCACTATATTCTTTTAGCTATTTCTGTTTCTATTAAATACTTGATAACAAAGTGATATATCTGACTTGATTCACTCTGTTTTTCTCTACTCAGGGTATATGAGCTGATAGCCTAGTAGTAGATTAGCCAATCAGAGTGTGCGATTGCTCATATCCAGTGAATGTGGATAGAATAAATATCCAATATATCCATGTTTCCTGATGGTAGCTGTATGTGAGTGTACAGGTCAGAGAATGAATAAGAGATAGTGAAGGAATGGGATATAAAATCCAACCACTGGGGATGCATAAGCGTACTCTTGGTGCCGGTCCCAAGCCTGGATAAATGGAGAGGGTTGCGTCAGGAAGGGCATCTGGTGTAAAACTGTGCCAAATCTAACATGTGGATTGAAAAGAGAAATACCATACCTGATTGGTCAGGGCCCGGGTTAACAATGGCCTCCTCCAGTACTGTTGGTCAACAGGGTGCCGGTGGAAAGTGTGCTACTGTTGCGCCAAAACAGAGAAGGAGAAAGAGAGGTGGAAGGCGTGTTAGGAGAGAGTGTGAAAGATGGAAGGGAAGGAGCCTAGAATTGAGGGTAGGAACACTGAATGTGGGAACACTGACTGGCAGAGCGAGAGAGTTAGCAGGTATGATGGAAAGAAGGAAGTTGGACATTTTGTGTGTGCAGGAGATGAGGTGGAAGGGAAGCAAGGCCAAGAACATTGGAGGTGGATGCAAGATGTTTTATTATGGAGTCGATAGAAAAAGAAATGGTGTTGGTATGGTTTTGAGGGGAGAGTTGGTCAAGAGTGTGATTGATGTGAAGAGGGTGTTAGATAGAGTGATAGGCATGAAGTTGGAGATTCAAGGAGTGGCAATCAATGTTGTGTGTGAGTACGCCCCACAGGTTGGATGTGAGAATGAAGAGAAAGAGTTCATCTCATCTCATTATCTCTAGCCGCTTTATCCTGTTCTACAGGGTTACAGTCAAGCTGGAGCCTATCCCAGCTGACTACAGGTGAAAGGCGGGGTACACCCTGGACAAGTCGCCAGGTCATCACAGGGCTGACACATAGACACAGACAACCATTCACACTCACATTCACACCTGCGGTCAATTTAGAGTCACCAGTTAACCTAACCTGCATGTCTTTGGACTGTGGGGGAAACCGGAGCACCCGGAGGAAACCCACGCGGACATGATGAGAACATGCAAACTCCGCACAGAAAGGCCCTCGCCTAGGGTTGCCACCCGTCCCGTAAAATACGGAATCGTCCTTTATTTGGCAATTAAATCTTGTGTCCCGTATTGAACTGATACGGGATGTGATTTGTTCCGTATTTTCATAAATGTCCAATACACATGTCTGTCTCACACATATCAACACTAAATCTAACAATAATGAACAAAATAAAACAGGAAATACTCCATTGCGGGATATCCCCAGGACAAACCCCTCCCCTCTGCGTCACGCTCTGTGCGTCTGTGGCTGCGTCACTGCGTGTGGCGCTGTCATGGTTGCCTAGAGACAGACAACACACACCGGCGCTGCTCAAAAAACCCGGGCCTTTTAAAAATGTCTGCTGCACCCGGGACTCCACCACGTCCTCTCATCTCATTATCTCAAGCCGCTTTATCCTTCTACAGGGTTGCAGGCAAGCTGGAGCCTATCCCAGCTGACTACGGGCGAAAGGCGGGGTACACCCTGGACAAGTCGCCAGGTCATCACAGGGCTGACACATAGACACAGACAACCATTCACACCTACGGTCAATTTAGAGTCACCAGTTAACCTAACCTGCATGTCTTTGGACTGTGGGGGAAACCAGAGCACCCGGAGGAAACCCACGCGGACACGGGGAGAACATGCAAACTCCACACAGAAAGGCCCTCGCCGGTCACGGGGCTCGAACCCGGACCTTCTTGCTGTGAGGTGACAGCGCTAACCACTACACCACCGTGCCACCTCCACCACGTCCTCAAAAGCGTAAACGCTTACAAAAATACAGATGTGAGTGGGAAGAGGCACATCCTTGGCTGGACAGCGTGAGTGGAGATGACTACAGAGCAAACTGTAAAGTCTGTCGGCGAGTGTTTTCAGTGGCAGACAGTGGGCTGTCTGACATTAGACAGCATTCGTCAGGAGAGCAACACTGCAGATATGTAAGAACACAGAAGACACAAGCATCAGTGTCACAGTTCTTTATACCCCAATCATCTCCTGAGAGTGATACGGTATGGGACATCTTCTTTGAACCCATTCTGAAGAGGCTCAAAGAAGATGCTGAGGATGAATGGAAGTCCAAAGGTGGGTGGCTCTCTTTCAAGTAGCTGACCTGCCTCACATGCTGTCTGTCATCAGCCACATCTTGAGCATCCCAGCATCCACTGGATATGTGGAAAGGGTATTTTCAAGAATGGCCAACACATGGAGTGACTGCAGGAACAGGTGCTCCATGGAGCTCATAAGGAGTGAGCTCCTCATCTCATCTCATTATCTCTAGCCACTTTATCCTTCTACAGGGTCGCAGGCAAGCTGGAGCCTATCCCAGCTGACTACGGGCGAAAGACGGGGTACACCCTGGACAAGTCGCCAGGTCATCACAGGGCTGACACATAGATACAGACAACCATTCACACTCACATTCACACCTACGGTCAATTTAGAGTCACCAGTTAACCTAACCTGCATGTCTTTGGACTGTGGGGGAAAATGGAGCACCCGGAGGAAACCCACGCGGACACGAGGAGAACATGCAAACTCCACACAGAAAGGCCCTCGCCGGCCACGGGGCTCGAACCCGGACCTTCTTGCTGTGAGGCGACAGCGCTAACCACTACACCACCGTGCCGCCCGGAGTGAGCTCCTGATCACTCTAAACTTTGAGCAGTCCTGTTCAGAGTTTTACAACAGCGCTTTGAAAGACAAAGAGTTACTCAGTGCAGCAAGGAGTCACAAGAAGTACACTTGGAAAAAGAAGTGAGGGAAATCTGTTGACTGTTTAAATCTGGTCTACTCCACAGACAAGAGAAACACAACAGTTCCTGATGAACTCAGGACTGTTGAGGGAAGGAGTAATGTTTTGCACTTTCTTGTTTTCTGCATTCTTGAATAAGCAGACATACATGTCTGTTGTGTTTTTGTTGTTTTTTGTCCTCTTTTTTCCTCTCTAAGTAAAAATGTCCCCAAGGTTCACAAAGAGAGTCCCTACACCAAGAACAGTTATGCACTTACATTTACAGTGATATTAAGTTCTCAATATATTTAGATTATATTTTAAAAGTTCATTGTTGCCCACTTGTACATTATACATTTTTACAGCATTGGCAATAAAGCATTTCAACCATTAAGTATGAGCAATTGCTTTCTTGATCACCCCTTTACTAAAAACACCTACAAAATAAAACATACCACTGCTGCAAGCACCCCACGGGAGTCGTGCCCCTGGTAGGCGTCCCTTATTTTAATTTCTGAATGGTGGCAACCCTACCCTCACCGGCCACGAACCCGGACCTTCTTGCTGTGAGGCGACAGCACTAACCACTACACCACCGTGCCACCCAAGAGAAAGAGTTTTTCTGGGAAAAGATGGATGAAGTGGTAGAAAGTATACCCATTCCATATTTTGTTGCTTTTTTTGGTATATTTTGGGGTTTTGTTTTCAAGTGGAGTTTTTATTTCGCCCTCGGTTGGTTCAGCAACACACTCCACCATTTGGTTCTTCTCTACTCATTGTATATTTGCTGATATCCTAGTAGTAGAGTAGCCAATCAGAGTGCGTGATTGCTCATATCCAGTGAATGTGGATATATATAAGTAGAAGACAATGTTTAATAATGCTTATGTATTCAGAATCACCTTTGCCTTTCAGATAAATGCTGAAAATTAGTGAGAACATGGAAGAGGAGCTGTTGAGCTGTTACTGGCCACTAAACTGATTTTTTTTTTTTTTCTGGTATGGCTCACTTGACATGTGTCTTGTGGCTTAAAATCAGTTTGTCTCCCCTGTACTAAATGTTCTGTAAATGTTTTATCAGTGATGTTCAGCAGAGGGCGCTGCGCTGCCTTTATACTGAAACTCCGGTACTGAACCTTGCAATGAAGGTGTGTGTGTGTGTATGTGTGTGTACTTGCTACATATTGAGACCGGGATATATTTTTAACAACAGAGTTAGGACATTTTTGGGAAGTGAGGACATTTTGGCTGGTCCTAACTTTTTCAAAGGGCTGTTTGAAGGTTCAGACTTAGTATTAGGGTTCAGGTTAGAATTAGGTTTAGGTTAGGGTCAGGGTGAGGTTAAAGATTAGGGTTAGGGTAAAGTTTGGGGTTAGGCATTTAGTTATTATGGTTAAGGTTAGGGTCAGAGGCTAGAGGATGCATTATGTTGATGAGTGACCCCACAAAGATAATACAAGTGTGTGTGTGTGTGTGGGGGGGGGGGGGGGGGGGGGGGTGTTTGGGTTTGCAGACATGTTTTTATATTTTGTTGAAGACCAGCTGTCCCCACATTGGAGACATTTGGCTGGTCCACATGGGGATTTTTTCTCTTTTTTTTAAATAAAACAAAAATCTGTCACCTTTTATTAAAAATAAATAAATAAATTAAAGCTCGATGCCCGGGGCAGCACAGTGGTGTAGTGGTTAGCGCTGTCACCTCACAGCAAGAAGGTCCGGGTTTGAGCCCCGTGGCTGACGAGGGCCTTTCTGTGCGGAGTTTGCATGTTCTCCCCGTGTCCGCGTGGGTTTCCTCCGGGTGCTCCGGTTTCCCCCACAGTCCAAAGACATGCAGGTTAGGTTAACTGGTGACTCTAAATTGACCGTAAGTGTGAATGTGAGTGTGAATGGTTGTCTGTGTCTATGTGTCAGCCCTGTGATGACCTGGCGACTTGTCCAGGGTGTACCCCGCCTTTCGCCCATAGTCAGCTGGGATAGGCTCCAGCTTGCCTGCGACCCTGTAGAAGGATAAAGCGGCTAGAGATAATGAGATGAGATTAAATAAATTAAAGCTCGATGCCCGGGGCAGCACAGTGGTGTAGTGGTTAGCGCTGTCGCCTCACAGCAAGAAAGTCCGGGTTCGAGCCCCGTGGCTGACGAGGGCCTTTCTGTGCGGAGTTTGCATGTTGTTCGCGTGGGTTTCCTCCGGGTGCTCCGGTTTCTCCCACAGTCCAAAGACATACAGGTTAGGTTAACTGGTGACTCTAAATTGACTGTAGGTGTGAGTGTGAATGGTTGTCTGTGTCTATGTGTCAGCCCTGTGATGACCTGGCAACTTATCCAGGGTGTACCCCGCCTTTCGCCCGTAGTCAGCTGGGATAGGCTCCAGCTTGCCTGCAACCCTGTAGAACAGGATAAAGCAGCTAGAGATAATGAGATGAATGAGATGAGAAGCTCGATGCCCTTTCAACTTTATAGAATTGGTGAAATTTAGTTATCTCTGAAATTTGGTCATTGTGATATATTTATATTTTTATTTCTGTAATATCTAAAAAAAAAAAAGAAGAACCAAGTCATTCTGTGGCTGGGAAGTTATTTAATTTGAGGAGATTCCCAAGGAAATAAAGTGCATGAAATCGCTCACTTCACGCAGTTAAGCAGACAGAGGAAGTCCGTGTGCGCATGCACAGGTTTAACTTCTTCTTCTTCTTCTTCTTTTGGGTTTTACAGCAGCTGGCATCCGCAGTAGGGTGCATCAGTTGCCCTCACTTTCATAAAATCTGATGCATTTTTGTTTGGGTGTTCCTTTTCACCAATAAAGACATCCTGTAAAATTTTTTGACCATATTCAAAAGTCTAATGGTGGCACCATGAGGTTCATTTTTTGCCAAAAAACGCTTATTTTATGTTTTCGCATAAGGTTTGAATCACAATGTTGGACTCCATTTATTGATTTCTTGTGACCCAGAGATCATGTTAAGAACCTTTGCGAGGGATTGAGAAGCATTAATGTGATTCATAATACATTTCAGTGGTCGAAATACTTTTTTCCAGTGTTCTGCAATATTGCAGAATGTCAAAATTTTGTTCTGCAATTTGGAAATATTTTCTACAAATACACAAGCCTGGGGCGGCACGGTGGTGTAGTGGTTAGTGCTGTCGCCTCACAGCAAGAAGGTCCAGGTTCGAGCCGCGTGGCCGGCGAGGGCCTTTCTGTGTGGAGTTTGCATGTTCTCCCCGTGTCCGCGTGGGTTTCCTCCGGGTGCTCCGGTTTCCCCCACAGTCCAAAGACATGCAGGTTAGGTTAACTGGTGACTCTAAATTGACCGTAGGTGTGAGTGTGAATGGTTGTCTGTGTCTATGTGTCAGCCCTGTGATGACCTGGTGACTTGTCCAGGATGTACCCCGCCTTTCGCCCGTAGTCAGTTGGGATAGGCTCCAGCTTGCCTGCGACCCTGTAGAACAGGATAAAGCGGCTAGAGATAATGAGATGAGATGAGATACACAAGCCTCCATACTACACCCTTCTCCCAATAATGCCTATATTTACATCATATCTAGCTTTACAACTCATAGCATTAGTGTAATTCTTTATTCTCTCACTCTATTTTTAATTTCAGTCTTCACAGATCCTTCTCTGCAGCAAAGTTATCATTCCATGATACCTCCACAGGTCTTTCATCCCCCTCGCTCTGACACTACAGGCTACTACAACTTGAAGTATACCAACTAATTCATAAATGTACTAGTTATCACACCCACACATTATCCTTCCACACAACATACTAATAAAGGTATCACCACAATAAAAAATAGAACACAACTGTTCTTCAAGAAACAAAACATTCATTTTCACGTTACACGTCATGTTACTGTACATTTTGTCAAGATTAAGTTTCTAGCTTAAACAATAGATTGTTACCCAAAATGTACTTCATTCAGTGTTTGCATCTGCAACCTGTAGTTTTAAATTGAAAGCAAGGTTTCAATTCTACACTCTGTTACATCTTACGATGATGCAAAGAATTGATGCCATTAAGGAATAAAACCCAACTGGCAAATGGAAAGACGTTTGGGTTCATTGTGTTTGCCTGGCTTCTAAAGTGCAAGGTCATGAACTGAACTGAGAACTACTGCAGGGGCTTCACTGCTCTAAACTAACAACAGAGAACTGGGTACAAACTAATCATGGCAGAACTGAGAGCTTCAGAACTACTGAGAGCTACAGAACTGAACCTATGAGCTTTGTCTTACAGGGCAACTGTTTTACTTTGTGCTAGTCTGCACCACAGGCAAGACAGCACTAGTAAAGAAAAATAGAACATGTACACAAAACATGTATTAGTGTAGCTTGGTATGAGAAAACAAAATATTCAAAAGTATCTATGAATGAAGGTAAAATACTGTTGCTGTCTTCAAAAGGGATATAATATCAGTATAATTTTGCATGATTCAACAATACAATATATATGTATCCAACTACAACAGCGACCGTCTTCATTTTTGTCACCCTCACGGATGCGCGATCTGTCGCTGTTGTTGCTGGAGTCATGCTGGCTTCCGGTTTTGCCGAGATATGATAAAATCGTCCTTGTTTTCTTGGCGTTTTTGTCGGACTCTTGCCCCGAAGAAACAATCCTCTTCTTGGGAGCCATGTTTGTTGTGCCGCATTTAATTCTGGGAGATGCATGGCGGAAACTGCCGAGGTAGTTGTCGGGTCCTCCTGGCGGGTATTAAAAGTGACGAAATCTTACATCGGAAAATGGCAACTGCCCTTATTTGGTTGTCATCGCCATTACGTAATATTGCTTAACTTTGATCTGGAAAACGTCGTCAGGTTCGCGCGGCGCAGGTTTCAGTTTATTTACAGCGACGCTAGTTTGCTAAATTGAGAACCATTGAATCCCGAGTCTGATTTTTTTCATTCTGCAAAATTGCAGGTTGTTTAATTTTTCTTCTGCAGTCTTGAAAATCATTCTGCAAAATGCAGACTGCAGACGGGTATTTCGAACACTGCATTTGTATTGTTTAAAAGTAGTTGAACAATGATTCAATGAACAGCTAAAACTCAAACTGTGCTTGATAATATATTTAGAATATGTACTAAAAATGTGTATCTAAGATATTTGGTATACTCTATAAGGGGCCATAATGTTTCATGAAAAGTGATTGAAATTTTGTCATAAAAGTCATAAAATAGCAGCTTTTTCCATAACTTTGAGCTCCTGGTGCCACCATTAACTTTTGAATTTTGTCAAAATATTTCACCCAGTGTGTTTTCTTACCAAAAGGAACATAAAAACAAAAATGCATCATGATCGGAGGAACTTTTCATTTTTAGGGGGCAACTGATGCACCCTAATCCACAGTGTTGCATTACTGCCATCTACAGGTTTACCTTGGCCATGCACTGACAGTTCCATTATTCTGTCACTAAATGAACAGCTGATCACACCGAGGTGCTCGCTGACCGCCGATATTTATTAGTTTGGTCCTGCGTTTCCTTTCCTTCGTATATAACATAACGCCTTTTCTTCTCGCTTTCCGTTACTGTAGTCGGTCTTTCACATTTCATTCGCACACTCACGTCCTCCATTCAAATTTGGATCCCACAATGCCTTGCATGAACGGGGAAAGCCCACCACGTGATGCATGACGTAGTATCTTGAATTGGGTCATGGTGAAGCAGGAAAAAATAGCAGAGAATTTAAGGCCATGTGGCCTTAAATTCATTAATTGTTCTATTAAAAAAAACGAATAAAATTGGAAGTCTGTGATTCGAATTCAGTAGGTTTCGGTCCACTGAACAAAAAATAATTGGGTGTTGGGGAAAATTCTTTTTATGATTTAAACTTGAAAAATCTGAAAGGCAGTATAGCTTTAATTAATTAAAGGAACCAAAAATGACTTATGTCTGTAAAAGGTACTCACACTCATAAGGATAGTAACGTGTGTGTGTGTGTGTGTGTGTGTGTGTGAAGAGAAAACTTCACAAAATATGTTATTGCCTTAAAATGGCTGAAAACTGAACTGAGACAACGTGCCTCTTCACTGCAGTGGATTTTTCCCGGTTTGTTTCACACTGCAGATGCCAAGACATCCGACTGATTGGTGTATTTAGAGTATGGGTGTGAATGCCAAGGACTTACTGTCTTCTACATGTTTCAACAGTTTTTGTACGGACCAGCCAAACACGTTTTCAATTCTTTCATGCAGTCTCTCTCTCTCTCTGATTTCTCAGTCATAATCATACACAGACTCTCCTCCCCCTCTACATCTCTCTCTCTCTCTCTCTCTCTCTCTAATCAGAAATCAAAAAGAGCACACAGACTCCTCCTTCTATTCCCTTGCTCTCCCTCTTTCTCTCTGTCTACCTCTTTTCTTTCTCAGATGCCCCTCTCTCACTCATGCCACTCTTGTAGTGGACTGTACGGACAGAAATGTGGACAATCGTCCTCTCACTCTTCCTCTCACTCCAGCCCGGTTTGGCTGAAGAAGGTAAGGAACTACTACACTTCTTGTATGTCTGTGTGCACGAGACAATGTTTGCGTGTTTGTAAATATATGCACAACAAGTCCAAACACCAGTACAAGCGTATAGACTCTGGATCTCTACAGTCACACAGGAATGAGGGATTTGAAGCTGTTATTTTATGTATGTGTGCAGATGGATGTGTGTACAGACTTCTTTGTTGCGTATGTATGTATGTACATCTGTGTGTTTGATGCATGCCACTTGAAATATTGCTGATACATAGAAACCAGTGTGTGTATATAATATATACAGCGTGTCTGAATGTACTGTAGAGTTAGCTGCTGCATGCAGTTTGATGCGTGCATATAGAACAGTGGAATATGGAAGGAATAAACAAGCATCAATATGCGCTGTTATAAGAAAATAATCAACAACTGGATGGTGTAATGCAGCTAGAGGCAGAATAGAGTTACTATTATTGTTATACTACAAAATTGATTAATTTACAATAACTGCACACCCCATAGTGCTTTATCCCCCTTATACGACAGATTAAAGAATAAAAGAATGTGTCATACATTTTTATTATCCACTTATAGTCACATTTAATATTGTGGAATATGTATGAAACAAGTTAGTTCCTGTTATGACTTAATCATATCCGCTGTAAACAGTCATTCCCTCACCCGCCTCTCTTTTGTCTTTCTTCAAAAAACCCAACTTGTCACGATACCAAGAAGCTGTACACCACTCTGTCCTGAAGACTGTGTGTGAAAACTGACAGTTACAGCTTTACTTCTGACTGTTACAAAGCGCTCAAACTGGACACCATTTTTTTCCATCCGTTATCCATAACCGCTTATCCTGTGCAGGGTCGCAGGCAAGCTGGAGCCTATCCCAGCTGACTATGGGCGAGAGACGGGATACACCCTGGACAAGTCAGCAGATCATCACAGGGCTGACACATAGACACAAGCAACCATTCACACTTACATTCACACTTATGGTCAATTTAGAGCCACCAATTAGCCTAACCTGCATGTCTTTGGACTGTGGGGGAAACCGGAGCACCCGGAGGAAACCCACACGGACACGGGGAGAACATGCAAACTCCATACAGAAAGGCCCTCATTGGCTACTGAGCTCAAACTCAGAACCTTCTTGCTGTGAGGTGACAGTACTAACCACTACACCACTGTGCCACCCCACTGGACACTCCTTCCAAAAATGTTAAATCAGCATCTTATGAATGAATAATGAATGAATAACTTGATTTAAACACAATAAGTTGATCAGCAGAGCTGGTGGGGTCGTGCATGAATAGATACAAATAACTACAAAAACAAAACAAAAACCCTAAAAATACATACGATATTTAAAAAAATAAAAAAACAAAACACCTTAAAATCTGTTGATTATCTGTTAACTGTATTCACATTAAATTAGCACAGCGGTGTAGGGACAGGTGCACTGTCGCCTCACAGCAAGAAGCTTCTGGGTTCGAGCCCAGCGGCCGACGAGGGCCTTTCTTTGTGGAGTTTGCATGTTCTCCCCGTGTCCGCGTGGGTTTCCTCCGGGTGCTCCGGTTTCCCCCACAGTCCAAAGACATGCAGGTTAGGCTAACTGGTGGCTCTAAATTGACCGTAGGTGTGAATGTGAGTGTGAATGGTTGTTTGTCTCTATGTGTCAGCCCTGTGATGATCTGGCGACTTGTCCAGGGTGTACCCCGCCTTTCACCCGTAGTCAGCTGGGATAGGCTCCAGCTTGCCTGCAACCCTGCACAAGGTAAGTGGTTACAGATAATGGATGGATGTCTTACATGTGTATAAGAGAGTGTATGTTAGGGCGCATAAATACTGATGATACACAAACTTACTCTCTGTAAAGTATCTATAGTATCTAAAAAAAAAAACAAGTATGGACGTTCTGAAGGGTTGAAACTAAGACGGGGCAATCTGACTTTTTCTTTTCAGACACCAAAACTGATACTGAACCTCGACTATTAGCTGATATCGATACCCATCTGACATATTTAGGGTTGTAGCCCCATAAGTGGAGAACCCTACTGTGTTTTTTGCTGCTTTATTATTATTTGTGTCTGCCACTGTGGCTTGTATTGGCGTGAGCTGGAATGAGGAATGAGCTAAAAGTATGAAACTTGGCCCAATAACAGGGAATGATGTGCCAGTGCTTCCCAAGAAACATGACCTCAATCAACCAGATGGTGGCGCTGTAATTAAGGCTCAAAATCACAATTTTGGAAACGCCACACCTCTCACACCGTAAGTCTGATTGACTTGAAACTCGACACACAAGTCCAGCTCAATGTGTTCTACAAAAAAAAAAAGCCTCTTGGAGCATAAAAGTCTGCCATGATGGAATTTTTTTTGCTTGCTTGTATAATGTGTAAAACTGTACTACATGGACACTTTGCTGAATTTAGTGATGATGAAACAAGTGTATGATTGGCCTCACTTCTTCTTTAAACAGCATTAAACTAGCTGAGGTGACTTTGCTTGGCTTTATCAAGCCTGAAACCTGCTCAGTGCAGAGGTTTAATTTCGGGCAATTGAACTGCTTCCTTCTGTTGAGCGCAAAAAAGGTTAGAACCTGCAAATTGCCGCTTATGACTATATTTTTTCATGAAAATTGACCAGTCTGTAAATTTTTTTTTTTACTTATGGACTTAAAATGCAGGGAAAAAAAAACACAGCAAAAAAACAGACAAAATCTACACAAAACCACAGCTTTCAAACAAAAATTTTTACAGTGTAAATATAATTAACAGTTATTCCATGAAATCGAGTCGTACATGAGCTGATAGCCGATGAGGTGCATAGCACCGAGTTCACCCATTCACTGGATTTTGAGAAACAGAGCTTTATTTATTTTAAATTTTTTGCAAATTCGATAAATAAAAACTTTATACAAAACATCTGACAAAATCATTTCCGCTTAGAAGGTAAACAAACCGGTGAAATGACAGGAGCAATTTGTGAAAAATGCTATAATAACAATTCTTGAAAAATAAAAAAAGATATGTTCTTACCATAAAATACTTTCATTCCATATTTTGTTGCTTTTTGGTTCAGCAACACGCTCCACCATTTTGTTTTTCTCTACTCAAGGTTTACGAGCTGATATCCTAGTAGTAGAATAGTCAATCAGATCGCATGAATGCTCATATCCAGTGAATGTAGGTAGAATAATAAAGTACGGTAAATAGTATCAATGAAATAAAAGTCGATACTAACACAACAAATTCAATCATGTCTCTTTATATGGAAGCACTTACAGTTCTGACATAAAAAAATCTTTTCCAAACCGAATTCCAACCTTTTGTATTTGTTATAGGATCGGATTAAATTCATTCATTTTTTTCTCTGTGGTACCGATCTGATACTGATCCTGCATATCGTATAGGTGCTATCGCTATCTGAAACTCTTGTTTGGTGAATGCACTGATTTGTGTGCATAGACTTATTTGTTTGTAAGTGTTTTGATGGTTTCTATGTAGTATATTCATGACTGTATTTGTGACTGTGTGTGTGTGTATTTGTGTGTGTGTGCGCGCGTGCGAGTGCATATGTCTGAGTTGTCATTGTGTACTGAACAGGACTCCGCGTGCACTGCCAAGCCATCTTCCCTCATAACAAAAGCAGAGAGGACAGGGCCAGAAGAGGGTGCATAATCAGTCATGTAACCTTTGTCTCGCTCTAACCCTGGTGGCCTCCTTCCCATTCGCCTCCTTTATGATGATATTATAACTGTTACAGATGACCCTCCCACTGTCCCATTCAGCTCTACTGTACAGCTGCCTATCCCTCAGTTACACTTTTTATCCTTTGCCCTCTCTCTCTCTCTCTCTTCTTTCTTATGTGCTTCTTTGTCATCATGTCAAGTGCGATTTGGTGTGTTGTACTCCGTGCTAATGTTTGGTATGAGGTTTTTTTTTATTATTACTACTTTTGGCCTGTGATTATAACTGCAGTTTTGTAATGATGAGATGATACGGGGGCAAATTAAGGGAAATCGATGGAAATAAAACAGCATGTGGTCGGCTCTGATGAAGTAAGGTCTGATTTTGTGTGTATGTATGTGTGTAAGAGAGAGAGAGAGAGAGAGAGAGAGAGATTTATGTACACCAACAGAGCAAATTCACTGACAGTTAACTCAAATGATGAGAAAATGGAACAGATTATACAGTTGCACTCAATTATTCAACCTCCCCTCAGGCTGTTTCTAAGGATTTCCAAATTCAAGCTTGTCTAAAGACCTAGAATATTTTACAATTACCTGCATATCAATTGAATGCCCTATTCAAACTGATGGTGAAAACATATGACGTCATACTTCTGAGTAAAAGGATGTTTTCTTAATCTAGCCATGTCTTAATTATTCAACCTTATTCAGTACCATCAAATGTAGAAAACACGGGCAGCATAACGTCTTTAAAGGGTAACTGCAGCGAAAAATAAACATAGGCTTGAAATATTACACATTAAATGCATATTGTTTCACTGTGTTGCATAAAGCAGTGCTTCAAAATTCTTTTGTATTCCTGCTCACTCAAGGGCACAGCCATATTGCCATTTTGTGGGCGGTGTCTTGACGTAGTACACTGCAAAAAATGGCCTTTCAAAAATAAGAAACAAAAGATTAAAACAAAGCATATTTGCTTGAATCAGGTGAAAAAAATCTGCCAATGGAGCTAGTCAAATTTGACTTGGTAAGATTTCTTAAAGTAAGATGAAAAATCTAACCTGTTTTTAGATGAAATAATTCCAAAATAAGATTGGGAAACTTATTATGCAAGATCTGATTAACTCAAAATAATCAAAATAGTTCTTATAATAAGATCGTACTTCTTACATTTAGCCATTCAAGTCTTTTTTTTGGGCCTTTTCCACCTTTATTGGATAGGACAGTGTAGAGACAAGAAATGAGCAGGGGAGAACTTGGGAAATTACCTCAGGTCGGAATCAAACCCAGGTCCCCAGATTTATGGTATGGCACCTTATCCACCTGAGCCAAAGTGGATGACAAAGTCTTAGCAGTAAAAAACTGAATTTAAGATAAATATACTAATATTAGGATTGTTAAATTCTACAACTAAGCATTGCTAGCTTAAAAGATTCTCCTTTTGTGACCTATAATTAGTAAAGTACTCTAGATATGAGACCAGAGACTATCTTGAATCAAGTTGACGACACATGTAGCATTGCAACAAGTTTATTTTTTTTCCCATTTCAACATTCAAACATTAAAACATCTCTTAAGATTCCACTTCCCCAGGACCTCAGGCACCAAAAAATAAATAAATAAATAAATAAATAAAAATAATAAAGTCTACGCATTTTGACTTGCAGTGCTTACACAACGCCAAAGCAACAGTGCATTTTGGGGGCAAGATTCAAAGATTTCAGTAAAGTTCATTTATTCCCAAAACAAGCATACTTTTTTTTTCTTGAAACAAGATGAACCGCATTTGACAAATGTCCAAAATGTACTTACTTGTTTTAAAAAAAACTTGTTTTATTTTCAACGGTGCTCCAAATAAGACTTTTTCAAGACATTTTGTCTATACAAGATTTTCAAGATGGACTGTCTAAAAACTAGCCTTTCTAGCTAAATGAGGTGGGCAATTATGGCTTATAATAAGGGTGGCTAGATGTTTTGACTTGAAAATAGACAAATAAACTTCCTAAGATTTTTATTTTTTGCAGTGTATCATTGATCGGTTTCCTGTATCTTCATTGGCTTATTGCTGCTCCTGACACCGCCATGCAGCTGGGTGTACAAAACATTGTTGAAAAATGGCAGCGTGTTAAGCCTGTGGTTGCAAAAATAATAAAAGGTGATAATAAGGGAAAGCACTTTTTCTGTGTTCCATTGCCGACAACCGAGTAATGTAAACGACTTGCTAAACAGTGGCTACACAACTTGGGAACAGGTCACACTTTAGAAACACTATCCTGTGGTATAAATTCTGTTGTTTGTGAGGACCATTTTGAGCCTGACTCATTGAAAGGAACCTACAGACCGAACTCTTGGGCTATGCAGATTGTGTGAGACTCAAACCCAATGCCGTGTGAACAACATTCCAACACCATCCACAGGAAAGGGATTCTGGCCATGCAAGCCAATTGGTTAGAATAGTATAGACATTCAAAGCTAATATATTTTGAGGCAATGCCTAAAAGCAGAGCTCCTAAAGAGTGTGAAATGTGTTCGTAAATAATCCCATGTTATTTTTTTTAAAAGCAAATTAAAAATAAGTGCTGGACATAAAAACAAACAAAAAAAACCCAACTATTTTCTTATGTAAATAACGATACAAATTTCATTGTCCGGTGCTCTGTACTTTGCTCTGCTCCACTATAAACTAGCACTTGGCTTCAAGCTGTCACTAGTCTATATTTAGACCAAATAAACTATTGTGGCACATTGCATGTCTATACCTGCATTCACACACTAAATAAATAAATAAATAAATAAGCAAGCTTCATAGCTAGTATGGACACACATATATACATAAACACATGCACACACATGGAGTTTCTATATATAATAGGCTGCTTACTGATTTGCGAGTTCTCCATTTGGTGCTGTCCCTCTCACATCAGGCTACCATGCTATCATGGTGTATGTATAGTCCATTTATAGTGCAGGCTTGTGCGCAACATATGTTTCCAAACTGGGTTTCTCCATGAAGCAATTCAGTGACTGTGCCTGTATTACGTATATCGCATAAAAGTTTGTGCTGTTTACAACAAACACATTCATTGTCAGTTTTCCACTTGGCACACTTTCCACATCGGTACCAGATAGCTGCTGGACCTTTTAACCTGCCTTCCTGATTTTGTATTTGCAAAGAACCACTGATTTCATCATTAGAATCATCTGATGATTTGCTGCTGAAGTCATTTACCAGATACAGGTAGTCCTTTTCCTGAGGTTCATACAGATATCTGGTTTCTCCAGTGTCCATACTGACTTGAAGATAACTCTTTCATCTGACTAAATCCAGGCTAAGAAGTATGTTTACATCGGCTACACTTAACTTCTGGTACCTGGCTATCAACGACTTCACATCACATCCTGGACGCTATATTGGTTGCCCATGTGCAATAAAACTTGACATTCTTTTGGACTTTTAAGCTTATGATAGCTAATCAGGTGGCTACACTTGTGTGCATTGTTATAATTACGGCTTGTACTATCAATATCAGTGGCATGGTAGTGCAGTGGTTAGCACTGTTGCCCCACAGGGGCCTTTCTGTGTGGAGTTTGCATGTTCTCTCCGTGTCTGTGTGGGTTTCCTCCGGGTGCTCCAGTTTCCCCCACAGTTCAAAGACATGTGGTTAAGTTAACAGGCTCCTCTAAATTGCCAGTGTGTGTGTGAATGGTTGAGAGGAGAAAACCTCTATAATAATCCAGTAGAAGGCAACAGGAAACCACGACTGTAATTCTTCTCGGAAGACTTTTATGGCTGGAAGAAAAGCTGTCAGAGCGGCCACGTCACTGCAGTGATATGCCAAATAGACAGAGCTATAGATCATGTTTAAATGCTGTGCTGGTAGCCCTTAAAAAGTGAAACCACCACCACAGTTCTAGCGCCCCTGCTGGCTGGTTGCAGTACAGTTTTTAGCCCCACCCATCTCCATGTGTTTCAATGACCTTCCACATCCTTTTGTCCATGTCACTTTTCTCGTCTAAACGGTCTTTCCATTTACAGTGTCTGATTCAAACTGTTAGTTTTCTCTATGCTGATCTGTGTGTATTTTTTTATTTTCCCCTAGAAAATAGTTTTTGGGAATGAAGTAATTGACAGCCTTGGCCAGTAAAGATCGACTGCAGCACCCTGTCTGTTCATTACATATACCTACTCATTTTTTAACTTTTCTGGACACATGCACTAACACAAACTGTTAGCTATTTCAATTAAAAAACATTTGAAACATTTGAGAGGTTTAACAGTAAAAGGCTGGTTTAATTACGCCAACTACCTAGCCATATAGTCATCTTGATAGCTATATTATTTCAGCATTAATGACATCCAGCCAACTAGCTATCGAAATCTGCGCAAAATTGTTACAAAATTTGTTCGTCAGTGAACACATACACTACCAATAACATTAGGATGGATTTTATAAGTAGGCTGGTTAGTTTACAGTTTGCTTGGAATAGCCATGTGTCCCATATAATGAGTTACTAAGTCACAGTGCACTGCCGGGTAGTGTTGTGCATGAACGCGTTCAAAAGAACACGTTCACTGAACACGCTCGTTTTTCCATGAACTTTGAACTGAACGCAACAACTTTGTAATGAAAGAACTTGAACGTGAATTCGTTCAAATTATGCGACATAAACGACAAACATGAAGATGAACGAAACATGAAACCTGATGAATTGAGTGGCACGTCTACTTGCAAGATATTTTACGTTCTACTACTTCACTGTCAGTCTGATGTTGTTGTCACTCACTGCCCTGAGGTGCCGCGTGTGTGCAATGCATCATGGATAACGTAGTGTGAAGCCGGAGATAGTGGATGGCTCTATGATTTGGCTCCATACTACGTTACCCATGATGCAGCAGAGCAGAGTAGGCGTAACCCAGCGTTCCCTAGCTACAGGCAGCAGACAGCGCGCACACCACAGCCGGCGCACACTCACAGCAACATGGCCAGTGAAAGTTCAAGTAGCGGCATGGAGAACATAGATGAGACGGATTCTCCTCATGGTTATTTACAGCAATTTTACACAATTTCACACAAAGACTCAGACGGTAAAAACCTTACCTTTCTGTGTAAGCTCTGTCCACCTGCTCTGAAAAAACAAGTAAGAACATCGACAACGTCATTCTCAAATTTGAAACGACACATTGAGTTGAAGCATCTGTCCAGTTTCAAAGCATATATGCAAGTCCTCGAGGATCAGAAGGGAAAGGGCAAGAAGATCCCCTGCCAAAATCCCAAAATCCAAGTCACACTGCCTGCAGCCTTCAAGAGTACCACTGTCTCCCAGCAGCAGGTAGATAAACTGATTATTGACTACATTGTGGAAGATTTACAACCACTAAGCAAAGTGTCCTTTTTCCATATATAGTATGTACAATAACTTCCATTTTGTGTGATAGAATATAATATCTATAATATGTGAGTAGTTTTGAGCTAGAATGTAGCATATGATTTTAGTCTTTATTTTCATATCCCGCCTAAAAGTAAAATGAACTGAACTTTGAACTAGTTCAGAATTAAAACTGTGAACTATGAACGTGACCAGTTCACTTTTAACATGTTTGAACTGAACTTGAACTAGTTCAAAAAAAGTGTGAACTTGCACAACACTGCTGCCGGGACATTCCAGTATGGTGAACTGGTAATGTAAGTCACATCAATGTCAGCGAATTTCCAGTTCATGTTAATGTAATAAATATCCTTAGATACATCTGTATTAATGAAATACCGGTATATCCAGCTGAAACTGTTTAAGCTCTCTGGATAGATGTAATAAAGAGAATTTCAGAAAGTCACCATATTTATCTGATCATTTCTACCGCTGTCCATTGGGAGAAGGGGTCGGGACTACCAAAGGAGTCGGTGTAACTGACGTCAACTCATGTCTCTACTACACAGACTCAGAAAGTCTGTACTGTGCAGACTTTGACTCCAAACTGGACAACATGGTGGAGGAATTTTGGCTACATTTCTATAGAAGGCAATGGAGCCATGCTGTCCATGTACGTATTTTGCAGCTAATGTTCAGTACTGCTGGTTTTTACATCATTTGCTAGACTGCAAGGCTACAGAATTGTGGTAAAACATAATTAGGCCATTGGAAACTCAATTACACTTAATTTGCTTCAACTGTGATACATACTGTATATAAATCCTACCATGCATGTGTTCAAGTTCAGCAACAAACATAGCAAAGAAAGCATGAGCCCTCACAGAAACTAAGAGAATGAGTTATTTTGTTACACCTACAAGACAAGCCAATATCCCAGACACTTCCAGTTCCAGGAGACACAGTTGGTGGTATCATATCATATTATAAGTTTAAAAGTTTTAAACTTAAAAATTAAATTAAAACTCATTGTACTGCAGGAAACCTACCTGGGCATGGAAGAAAGAGCACAATTTCACCAAGAAGAATCTGACATTTGAACAGAAAAGCTGAAAAAAAAAAAAAAAAAAAATATATATATATATATATATATATATATATATATATATATATATATATATATATATATATATATATATATTAGTGCCAAAGACTTGCAGTATGACCCAGTATTGTAGTCGAGTCACTAAACCTCGAGTCCGAGTCCCCAGTGTTCAAGTCTGAGTCAAGTCCAAGCCACTAAAAAAAATTTTGAGTCGAGTCTGAGTCGAGTCCGCCACTCCAACTGCACCATTTGGCTGTTTTAGTGCCATTAACTTTAGTTTGTTCCTGAACATGACGTATGAACAGGTGAATGTGCTTCTCTTTGTCAGGGAGTGTGAAGTATTCTGTCAGAGATGGTTGCTTGACAGATGTAAGTGCAGAAGGTGTGTTTATTAATACAAGTGAAGAGGGTAAACAATCCAGAATGGCAGGCAAAATCATAAAATGGTGAAACAGGCGATAGGTCAAGCAAGGCACAAACAGGCTATCGTAGACTCGGCAGAATCAAAGACGAGAAACAGAAAATCAGAGATCAGGAACCCAAACAAAGAAATAAGGCTCGGTAATGGGTCAGCAACACAACTCAATACTTCGCAAAGTAAGTGTGTTTTCACAGTTTTTATATCGGTGTACTGATTGTGCCTTAATCCTGTGCAGGTGTGAGTCATTTACAGCATGTGCATGTGCTGTCCGGAGCACGCCCGAGAGTCTATCTGATGCATGGACCAAGGCACGCAGGTGTGACACTCTTGCATGAAATTAGTACAAAATTAATGTAGATATAAATATCTTATGTCAAATTATTATGGCATGTTACCAAAAAAATCAAGAAAAAAATCTGAGTCCTTGTCTCCATTTTCCAAGTCCAAATACAGTTAATGCACGAGTCCGAGTCCAAGTCCGAGTCATCAGTGCTGAAGTCCAAGTCAAGTCATGAGACCTTAAAATTAGGGCACGAGTTGGACTCGAGTCCAAGTCCAATGAATTCATTCCAGGACTCCTTGCCACATTACTCTTGATCGGGATGCACAGAAAAACTTGACTTGAATATGCAAAAAGGAGTTTGCACAGGCCTATAGTGCTCTGGAAGACAGTTTTATGGAGTGATGAAACTAAACAGGAACTATCTGAAACCATGGATCAGCTGTACATCTGGCAGAAGAAAGACCAGGTTTATGATCCCCGTGGTCAAGCATGGAGGTGGGTCAAGGCGGTTGTAGGACCTGACAGTCTTGACTGTATGACTGCCTCATGGACTCTTTGAAATACCAGGCTATATAGGAGAATGAGATTCTTTTAGTACATTGTGGCAGTGGGGGCACGGTCGAGCACCAGTTTGTGAATGAAGGGCGAGGCTGGGTAAGTTAAGTGGCAAAATGATCATGCCTGTGTCATATTAATGGTGTGTGTGTTTTGCAGTGACAGCTGAGGGCTTATGTGGAGGAAGCAGAGAGGAAGAGAGCTTCCCTTTGCACTGTATTTGTGTGTGTGCGTGTGTGTGTGTGAGAGATAGAGAGAGACACGAGACACATACAGACAAAGTGCTTCACTGCAAGCTGAAGAGCTTAAATAAAGTTTCTGAGGTAACTAACCTGCCATCCCAGTACTTCAATTTCCCAACAAAAGTGTTACATGGGTAAACTGAAGCTTTGTGATCACTGGACTTTCCAGCAAGACAATAATCATAAACATACATCCGAGTCAACCAAAGGGAATGATTTTCTGGGATCAGTCCTGGATTTACCATCTCTGTGCCTATCTTAGTCCCCAGCTTTAAATCCCATTGAAAATCTATGATGGGATTTAAAGAAAGCTGTGGAGACATGGAAACCAGGGAACATTCATAAGTTGGAAGCTTTTGTACATGACGAATGGGCAAAGATTCCAGCTGAGAGACGTCAGAAGCCTGTAAGCACCAAGTGGAAACATTTATTGAAGGTTATAAAAGTATAAAGAAAGCTACACAAAATAACTTTGGAGGTTAAATGATTTTGCACATGGACATTTGTAGGAGAATAGAGTTCTTTTAAACTGTTAATCGTAAACTCAATATTATATGCTAAAAATCACTAACGTAGTCAAATAGTTTCTTTGACTGTTGATATGTTTTCATTACAGATATTTATATTATATTTTGAGTGCAACTGTAGCTTGTGCAGTGTCTTGCAAAAGTATTCATCCCCCTTGGTGTTTGTCCTGTTTTGTTGCATGACAAGCTGGAATTAAAATGGATTTTTGGAGGGTTAGCACCATTTAATTTACACAACATGCCTACCACTTTAAAGGTGCACATTGTTGTTTTATTGTGACCAGTGTTGCCAGATTGGGCGGGTTTAGGTGCTTTTTGGCTGGTTTTGAACATATTTTGGGGTGGAAAACGTTAGCAATATCTGGCAACACTGATTGTGACATGAACAATAATTAAGATGAAAACAAACAAACAGAAAGCTGGAGTGTGCATAAGTATTCACCCCCTTTCATATCTCATCTCATTATCTCTAGCCGCTTTATCCTTCTACAGGGTCGCAGGCAAGCTGGAGCCTATCCCAGCTGACTACGGGCGAAAGGCGGGGTACACCCTGGACAAGTCGCCAGGTCATCACAGGGCTGACACATGGACACAGACAACCATTCACACTCACATTCACACCTACGGTCAATTTAGAGTCACCAGTTAACCTAACCTGCATGTCTTTGGACTGTGGGGGAAACCGGAGCACCTGGAGGAGACCCACGCGGACACGTGGAGAACATGCAAACTCCACACAGAAAGGCCCTCGCCGGCCCCGGGGCTCGAACCCAGGACCTTCTTGCTGTGAGGCGACAGCGCTAACCACTACACCACCGTGCCACCCCCCCCTTTCATATGAAAACCCTAAATAAGAGCTGGTCTAACCAATTCACTTCATAAGTCACATAATTAGCTGATTAAGATCCACCTGTGTGGATCTTAAATATGTCACATGATCTGTCACATGATGTCTGTATAAATCAACCTGTTCTGGAAGGACCCTGACTCTACAACACTACTAAGCAAGCAAAATGAAACCCAAGGAGCACTCCAAACAGGTCAGAGACAAAGTTGTGGAGAAGTATAGATCAGGGTTGGGTTCTAAAAATATCCCAAACTTTGAATATCCCAGGGAGCACCATTAAATCCATTATAGCAAATGGGAAGAATATGGCACCACTACAAACCTGACAAGAGAAGGCTGCCCGCCAAAACTCACAGACCGGGCAAATAGGGCATTAATCAGAGATGCAACAAAGACACTAACAGTTCCTGATGTGGGTGGAGCACAGAAGCACAGCATGCGAGAGTTGATGTTATACCCAAGCACTTTATTGAGCTTTTCAGCTTTTTTTTTTCACTTACTCACTCACTCACACATGCATTGTGGGCGGGGAGAGAACCCCTTTTCTCTGCTCCCTCTCTCCTTTTATGCTTCACCCCTGTAACAAACAAACACACACACACACAATAATTGACAGCAGGTGGAATGACTTAGCCACTTACCTTCCCCGACCCCGCCCTCCATTCACAGACTGCTGCTTGGCCACGCCCCCACTGCCACAGACACCAAAGATAATACTGAAGGAGCTGCAAAGATCCACAGCGGAGATGGGAGTAGCTGTCCATAGGACCACTTTAAGCCATACACTCCACAGAGTGGGGCTTTATGGAAGAGTGGCCAGAAAAAAGCCATTGCTTAAAGCTTAAAAAAAACAAACACACATTTGGAGTTTGCCCAGCAGCATGTGGCAGACTCCCCAAATGCATGGAAGAAGATTCTTTGGTCAAATGAGACTAAAATTGATCTTTTTGGCCATCATGGGAAATGCCATGTGTGGCGCAAAGCCAACACCCTGAGAACACCATTACTACAGTGAAGCATAGTGGTGGCAGCATCATGCTGTGGGGATATTTTTCATCTGCAGGGACATGAAAGCTGGTCAGGACTGAAGGAAAGATAGATGGCACTAAATACAGGGCAATTCTGGAGAAAAACCTGTTTGAGTCAGCCAGAGGTTTGAGACTGGGACGAAAGTTCACATTCCAGCAGGACAATGACTCTAAACATACTGCTAAAGCTACACTGGAGTGGTTTAAAGGGAAGCATTTAAATATCTTGGAATGGCCTAATCAAAGCCCAGACCTCAATCCAATTGGTAACCTGTGGCATAACTTGAAGATTGCTGTACACCAGGGGTGTCCAAACTGATCCATAAAGGGCCATGTGGCTGCAGGTTTTCATTCCAGCCATGCAGCAGCACACCTGATTTGGCTTATTCAATCAACTGACACACCCACCCTTTAATCAAGGGTGGGTGTGGCTGCAAGTATTTGACTGTGTGAAGACAGTTCAGTTGATTGAATGAGCCAAGTCAGGTGTGCTGCTGCATGGCTGGAATGAAAACCTGCAGCCACATGGCCCTTTATGGATCAGTTTGGACACCCCTGCTGTACACCAAGGCAACCCATCTAACTTGAAGGAGTTGGAGCAGTTTTGCCTTGAGGAATGGGCAACATTCCCAGTGGCTAGATGTGCTAAGTTAATAGAGACATAGAGACTTGCAGCTGTGATTGCAGCAAAAGGTGTCTCTACAAAGTATTGACTTTTTTTTGGGGGGGTGAATTCCTGTGCACACTCCAGATTTCTGTTTTTTCATCTTAATTATTGTTTGTGTCACAATAAAACAACAATTTTTACCTTTAAAGTGGTAGGCATGTTGTGTAAATCAAATGGTGCTAACCCCCCAAAAAATCCATTTTAATTCCAGCTTGTAATGCGACAAAACAGGATAAACATCAATGCGGGTGAGTACTTTTGCAAGACACTGTATTTACACAGAAAGAGAGACAGAGAGAGAGAGAGATGCCCCAGTAATGTGTGATCGGTTGATTCATACTGCACTAATGCTGTATTAACCCAATCGCACTGCAATCATCATTCTGCCACACATTTAATCGTTGTAAACTCGCACAGACGCTCCCCCACTGCACACTGCAACATGTTACATTATTGAACTGAGCTGAACTGAACTGCACTCTTTTTTTTTTTTTGTAGACTGAATTGTTTCCAATGGGAGAATCGTGCCTGAGTATAGTGACATAATTAACACAAGTAGAAAATACATTACAGCATACATTTAGCACCAGACTAAAAAAGAAAATACAGCAGATACTGTGGGTTTTAGTGGAATACAGTAACAATACTCAAGCATATGTTTTCTATTTACATAGTATGAGCTGAATTACATCACAATATTACTACAATATAGTTTTAATTTTTCCACCAAATAGCATGGTAGCTTAATAGATGACCTTCTATACTTTTCCAACCGAATCTCTGAGTAGCATGTTCTCTTATTGTTACATTACATTACAGGTATTTAGCAGATGCTCTTATCCAGAGCGATGTACAACAGACCCCTCACATACCCACAGCAGTAGGCAGCCAGGGGAGCAGTTGGGGGTTTGGTGCTTTGCTCAAGGGCACTTCAGCCATTCCTGCTGATCCAGGGAATCAAACCGGTGACCTTTTGGTCACAAAGCCTTCAGACCATGTCTTCCCCTATTATATTCCCCTATTATATATTTAATATACATGACTGACACATTCACAAACTCTGGTACCAATCATTTTAGATGTTTTAATGTACATTTATATTCATTTATGTAGGGAAGTGGTAATTCTACAGAATGATTACAACAGGATATTTAGATTTAGGTTCTTTTATTCCAGATAGCCAAGTTTTTGTTGTGTATTCTGGCCACTAGGGGCAGTGTAGCACCTTTAGATACAGGCATGCTTAGTAGAAGTTGTTTGAGGGGTTTTGTGTGCATTTTGTGTGTGTGTGTGTGTGTGTGTGTGTGTGTGTGTGTGTGTGTGTGAATTGCATCAGCTTGAAGCAGTTTGCAATTTGTGTAACTAGAACCTTGTTACACAATACAGTGCTGACTACTTGTTGAAATGAAACAGAATTTGGAGAGTAATAAATGCATTTGTTATCATATTTTCATGAAATGCAGTTTCCAAGTTAGTAGAACAAATGCTTTCAGGTTCTCTTCAAGCATGAGTGGAAAGTTACCCTCACACCGAGTTTCTCCTGTTCAGCACTGAAACTTATTTTTTTAATGAATTTGAAAGATAAAGGTATTTTATTTTCGTAAATAAAATCCGAACACAAGCTCAATGGTTTTGCCATCGCCAGATCTGAACCAAAATAAAGAACGCCAAAGGAAAGTATTGTGTCCTATTGTGTGTTCATGAAATCCACAAGTTACATTTACACCACAGAAATACTGTATATTGAAGAGAATACAATCCATGAATAGATCTCATAAACCAAATCATGGACTGAATCATTTGTCTTCAACCTGAGCACTACTGCTACTTAATGTTCCTTTCCTAGCAGCACTGGTGAACACAATTAACTGTACTTTCACATCAATGACAGTTATCCACAATAAATTATATTTCACTGCATACTCTCACAGAATGAGATTGGCACAGTTCAAAATATCACGAGAGATTTCATAACCTGAACAAAGTGCCACTATGCAAATTATGTAAAATTGAGAATATAGGTGACACTGTGACACAACAGGTGGTAAAGTTACTGGCTCACAGCTCCAGAGCACCTGATTTTATCCTGAGTTAGAGGTCAACTCTATGTGTGCATTTGTGTTTCTTCTGTGTTCTCCAGTTTCCTCCCACCTTTTAAAAACAGGTGAGGTGTAGGCGGATTGGCAAAGATAAATTGCCCTGAGGTGTGAATGAGTGTGTGAATATCTTTGTATATGCACTGGCATTCCATCCAGAGTGTCTTCCTGTCTTACACAGGAATTGAATCCGGATCCACAACAACCCTGACGAATAAAATAAAGCCTTACTGAAGGAACAAAAGAAGGAAGGAAGGAAAGAAACAAGAATACATCTCAAACGCAGTCACTCATTCACTAAGCACGTGATCCTCTCAGGGTTGCTGAGGATGCAGAGCCTATACCAGGAACCAGGGTGTGAGACAGGAACCAATCCATTGCAGGGCACAATGTGTACACACATTCACACACTCCTTCACACCCACTTGGGGCAATTTACATTAGCCAAGTCACCAACTGGTATGTTATTTGAATGCTGGGAGAAAACCAGAGGACCCAGAAGAAACCCATGCAGATACAGGGACAATATGCACATAAATGAACTTAGGACTCAGGAGCTATGAGGTAGCAACACTACATGCTCCACCACAGTGTAAGAGAATACATTTCCTACACACACACACACACACACACAACCCCGATTCCAAAAATGTTGGGACAAAGTACAAATTGTAAATAAAAACGGAATGCAATAATTTACAAATCTCAAAAACTGATATGGTATTCACAATAGAACATAGACAACATATCAAATGTTGAAAGTGAGACATTTTGAAATTTCATGCCAAATATTGGCTCATTTGAAATTTCATGACAGCAACACATCTCAAAAAAGTTGGGACGGGGCAATAAGAGGCTGGAAAAGTTAAAGGAACAAAAAAGGAACAGCTGGAGGACCAAATTGCAACTCATTAGGTCAATTGGCAATAGGTCATTAACATGACTGGGTATAAAAAGAGCATCTTGGAGTGGCAGCGGCTCTCAGAAGTAAAGATGGGAAGAGGATCACCAATCCCCCTAATTCTGCACTGACAAATAGTGGAGCAATATCAGAAAGGAGTTCGACAGTGTAAAATTGCAAAGAGTTTGAACATATCATCATGTACAGTGCATAATATCATCAAAAGATTCAAAGAATCTGGAAGAATCTCTGTGCGTAAGGGTCAAGGCCAGAAAACCATACTGGGTGCCCATGATCTTCGGGCCCTTAGACGGCACTGCATCACATACAGGCATGCTTCTGTATTGGAAATCACAAAATGTGAAGGGTGGCATGGTGGTGTAGTGGTTAGCGCTGTCGCCTCACAGCAAGAAGGTCCAGGTTCGAGCCCCATGGCCGGCGAGGGCCTTTCTGTGCGGAGTTTGCATGTTCTCCCCGTGTCCACGTGGGTTTCCTCCAGGTGCTCTGGTTTCCCCCACAGTCCAAAGACATGCAGGTTAGGTTAACTGGTGACTCTAAATTGACCGTAGGTGTGAATGTGAGTGTGAATGGTTGTCTGTGTCTATGTGTCAGCCTTGTGATGACCTGGCGACTTGTCCAGGGTGTACCTCGCCTTTCACCCGTAGTCAGCTGGGATAGGCTCCAGCTTGCCTGTGACCCTGTAGAACAGGATAAAGCGGCTAGAGATAATGAGATGAGATGAGATTATCTGTGAACACAATTCACCGTGCCAGCCGCCGTTGCCAGCTAAAACTCTATAGTTGAAAGAAGAAGCCATATCTAAACATGATCCAGAAGCGCAGACGTCTTCTCTGGGCAAAGGCTCATTTAAAATGGACTGTGGCAAAGTGGAAAACTGTTCTGTGGTCAGACGAATCCAAATTTGAAGTTCTTTATGGAAATCAGGGACGCCGTGTCATTCGGACTAAAGAGGAGAAGGATGACCCAAGTTGTTCTCAGTGCTCAGTTCAGAAGCCTGCATCTCTGATGGTATGGGGTTGCATTAGTGCGTGTGGCATGGGCAGCTTACACATCTGGAAATACATCATCAATGCTGAAAGGTATATCCAGGTTCTAGAGCAACATATGCTCCCATCCAGACGACGTCTCTTTCAGGGAAGACCTTGCATTTTCCAACATGACAATGCCAAACCACATAGCGCATCAATTACAGCATAATGGCTGCGTAGAAGAAGGGTCCAGGTACTGAACTGGCCAGCTTGCAGTCCAGATCTTTCACCCATGGAAAACATTTGGCGCATCATAAAACGGAAGATATGACAAAAAAGACCTAAGACAGTTAAGCAACTAGAATCCTACATTAGACAAGAATGGGTTAACATTCCTATCCCTAAACTTGAGCAACTTGTCTCCTCAGTCCCCAGACGTGTACAGACTGTTGTAAAGAGAAAAGGGGATGTCTCACAGTGGTAAACATGGCCTTGTCCCAACTTTTTTGAGATGTGGTGTTGTCAAAGAAATTTAAAATCACCTAATTTTTCTCTTTAACTGATACATTTTCTGAGTTTAAATGTTTGATATGTCATCTATGTTCTATTCTGAATAAAATATGGAATTTTGAAACTTCCACATCATTGCATTCCGTTTTTATTTACAATTTGTACTTTGTCCCAACATTTTTGGAATTGGGGTTGTCTCATCTCATTATCTCTAGCCGCTTTATCCTTCTACAGGGTCGCAGGCAAGCTGGAGCCTATCCCAGCTGACTACGGGCAAAAGGCGGGGTACACCCTGGACAAGTCGCCAGGTCATCACAGGGTTGACACATAGACAACCATTCACACTCACGGTCAATTTAGAGTCACCAGTTAACCTAACCTGCATGTCTTTGGGGGAAACCAGAGCACCCGGAGGAAACCCACGCGGACAACATGCAAACTCCACACAGAAAGGCCCTCGCCGGCCCCGGGGCTCGAACCCAGGACTTTCTTGCTGTGAGGCGACAGCGCTAACCACTACACCACCGTGCCGCCTGAATTGGGGTTTTTATATATATATATATATATATATATATATATATATATATATATATATATATATATATATATATATATATATATATATATATATATATATATATATATATATATATATATATATATCTCTCTCTCTCTCCCCAGAGTGCTTTTGGATGTCAGGGCAGACACACTTTAAATTTGCGACATGCTATTTATTTGCTCCGACACTCACTGAAAAATCACATCAGATTCCTACCGTGTGATGTTTGATTAGATCAGATCAGATCAGATTAGATTAGATAAAACTTTATTGATCCCTTTGGGAGGGTTCCCTCAGGGAAATTAAGATTTCAGCAGCATCATTACAGATAAACAGAGAAAAGAAATAGATAAAAACTTCTAGATAAATTAAAATAAATTAAGTATTTACATATACAAATATAAAAGAATAAGATATGGGTAAGAGAGGGAGGGGGGGAAGGGGCTAGGCTAGGCTACTGCTCCTTCCCATCCTCTGTCCTCCTGTTACCCCTCCTCCCCCCCAGAGAGGAGTGAGGGACATCATCCACAGTCTGATGGCGTGAGGGACAAAGGAGTTTTTGAGTCTGTTCGTCCTGCACTTGAGAAGGAGCATTCTGTCACTGAACAGGCTCCTCTGGTTGCTGATGACGGTGTGCAGAGGGTGACTGGCATCGTCCATGATGTTCAATAGTTTGTCCATAGACCTCTTCTCTGCCACCATCACCAGAGAGTCCAGCTTCTTGCCGACCACAGAGTGGGCCTGCCTGATCAGTTTGTCCAGCCTGGATGTGTCCTTCTTGGATGTGCTGCCCCCCAGCACACCACGGTGTAAAACAGGACACTGGCGACCATGGACTGATAGAACATCCACAGGAGTTTCCTGCAGATGTTAAAGGACCGCAGCCTCCTAAGGAAGTATAGCCTGCTCTGTCCCTTCCTGTATAAGTGATTGGTGTTGCAAGTCCAGTCCAGCTTGCTGTCCAGCCACAGCCCGAGGTACTTGTAGGAATCCACAGCCTCCACCTCGACTCCCTCGATCAGAACTGGTCGTGACCTTGGTCCGGACCTCCCAAAGTCAATGACCAGCTCCTTGGTCTTCGAGGTGTTGAGCTGCAGATGGCTCCTGTTGCACCACACAGCAAAGTCCCTCACCAGGCTCCTATACTCCTCCTCTCTGTCATCACTGATACACCCAACGATGGCTGTGTCATCGGCAAACCTCTGAATGTGACACAGCTCCGAGTTGTAGCCGAAGTCCGCGGTGTACAGGGTGAAGAGAAGAGGGGCCAGCACCATGCCCTGGGGTGCTCCAGTGCTGCTAATTACAGTGTCTGACGTGATGTCCTTCAGCCTGACGTACTGCGGCCTGTCAGTGAGGTAGCTGCAGATCCAGGTGACCAGCCAGGGGTCCACTTGCATCCTGTTCAGTTTGTCCTGAAGCAGTAGGGGTTGGATGGTGTTGAAGGCACTCGAGAAGTCCAAGAAGAGGATCCTCACTGTGCCATTTCCCTTATCCAGATGCGAGTGGGCTCGGTGTAGCAGGTAGAGGATGGCGTCTTCCACACCAACACCTGCCCAGTACGCAAACTGCAGACAGTCCTGGGCATGTTGTACCTGGGGTCTGAGGAGGCTGAGGAAGAGCCGCTCCAACGTCTTCATCAGATGTGAAGTGAGCACCACCGGTCGGAAGTCGTTCAGCACGCTGGGCCGATTCTTTTTGGGAACTGGAACGATACATGATGTCTTCCAGAGGGTTGGCACTCTCCCCAGCTGCAGGCTGAGGTTGAAGATTCATTGGAGTGGTTCACCCAGTTCAGCAGCGCAGGTCTTCAGTAATCAGGGACACACCTTGTCTGGGCCTGCTGTTTTCCTGGGGTGAAGCTTCCTCAGTTGACCTCTGACCTGGTCTGCAGTAATGCATAGAGGAGTCTGTGTTGAGGTGGGGGAGGAGGGGGAGGAGGGGGCTGCTGTGATGACTGGGGGGAGGTGTGTTGAGGGAAGAAGGAGAGATGGCTGCAGTGAGGGAGAGGGTGGGGGGGACGTGGGCTGGTTGAACCGATTGAAGAAGTCATTCAACTCGTTCGCCCTCTCCACTGTCCCCTCAATGACTCTGGTCTTTGTATGGTGGCCTGTGATGGTTTTCACACCTTCCCAGACCTCCCTCATGCTGTTCTCCTTCATCTTCTGCTCCACCTTTCTCCTGTAGCTGTCCTTAGCTTCCCTCATGCAGTGTTTCACCTCCTGCTGTGCTGCTTTCATCGCCTCCCTATCCCTGCTCCTGAAGGCGGCCTTCTTCCTGTTGAGGACAGCTTTGACTTCCTGTGTTACCCATGGCTTGTTATTAGGGTAACACCGTACAGTCTTAGCAGGGGAGACCACGTCTGCACAGAAGTTGAGGTAATCTGTCAGACAGTGTGTCAGCCCCTCTCTGTCCTCACAGTGTGGGCTAAGCAGCACATCCCAGTCCATGATGTCATAGCAGTCTCTGAGGGCATCTTCCATTTCAGGGGACCACCTCCTGATGGAGCTAGTTGTTGCAGGCTGCCTTTGAACCAGGGGGGTGTACTTCGGCTGTAGAAGAACCAGGTTGTGGTCAGACTTCCCTAGTGGGGGAGGGGTGTAACTCTGTATACATCCCTCACATTAGCATACAGCAAGTCAATTGTCCTGTTGTTCTTTGTTGGACAATCCACAGCCTGGTAAAAAGCAGCCAAAGTAGAGTTGGGGCATATTTTGAAAAACAAATCAGTGTTTGGGGCTGGTTTGCTGGCATGATGCACTCAGGCAGACCGGAAATACCTGCGTGAAATCCCCAATCACAACAAACGCCCTCAATCACTTCGCTGCTGCACTGGTACCATGACGCTTCAGTGCACAGTGAGATCATGGTTTATGGTTTTTGTGTGGTGGGTATACATCTCCACATTTCAATCATGCCAAAAAGAGGCACGAATGGACTCAGTGCCCCACAGATTCATATTTTTGACAGCTAAATGAGAGTAGGACAGAAGAGCCAGAAAGAGAAGAGGAAAGAAGTAAAACCAAAACCGAAGTCTGAAGTATTAAGTAAGCCTAAGTATATAGGTGCGAATCAAGATTGTGGCATTTGTGCAGTAAATGCACTCTGCAGAGGGTATTATGATTATTATTATTATTATTTTTAACTGCAACAGAACTCATTTAAATTTTGGTTAGTGGTGTTCTGGCAGTAGTTCAGGTAATAAAACAGCATTATTGTATAATACATGTTGTCATATTATATATATATATATATATATATATATATATATATATATATATATATATTCTATCCACATTCACTGGATATGAGCAATCACACACTCTGATTGGCTACTCTAATACTAGTCTGTCATCTCATATACCATCCATTGTCCATAACCGTTTATCCTGTGCAGGGTCGCGGGCAATCTGGAGCCTATCCCAGCTGACTACGGGTGAGAGGCGGGGTACACCCTGGACAAGTCACCAGGTCATCACAGGGCTGACACATTGATGGGATTGAGATGCTGGCCTCTTCTGCCCCTCGGACCTGCTTGATCCATCCTGGTGCCCTGTGTCTGGTCGGAGTTTTATCGCCCCACTCCTGTGAAGGACGGCCCCATGAGGACAGTTGAGGGTTATACCTGTTAAAAGTGTTAATATTATAGTCAGGCTGTCTGTTGTTGCCCAAATGAGGATGGGTTCCCTTTTGAGTCTGGTTCCTCTCGAGGTTTCTTCCTCATGTCGTCTGAGGGAGTTTTTCCTTGCCACCGTCGCCACAGGCTTGCTCATTGGGGATAGATTAGGGATAAAATTAGCTCATGTTTTAAGTCGTTCAAATTCTGTAAAGCTGCTTTGCGACAATGTTTATTGTTAAAAGCGCTGTACAAATAAACTTGATTTGATTTGACACATAGAGACAAACAACCATTCACACTCACAGTCAATTTAGAGCCACCAATTAACCTAACCTACATGTTTTTGGACTGGTGGGGGAAACCGGAGCACCTGGAGGAAACCCACACAGACACGGGGAGAGCATGCAAACTCCACACAGAAAGGCCTTCGCCGGCCACGGGGCTCGAACCCAGAACCTTCTTACTGTGAGGTGACAGTGCTAACCACTACACCACCGTGCCATCAGCTCATACACCGTGAGTAGGGAAAAACAAAATGGCGGAGCGTGTTGCTGAACCAAGCGAGGACGAAATAAAAATTCTAATCAAAAACAAAACCACAAAAAAATACAAAAAAGGCAACAAAATATGGAATAAAAGTATTTGACAGTAAGAATGTCTCTTTTTTATTTTTCAAGAATTATTATTACAGCATTTTTCACACACACATATATATATATCCATATCCCAGTGAGATGAGCAAGTGGGCTTGATTAAATTCGCCATCCAGCAATACTTCACATTTTATTCATTCATCTTGTCATATCAGATGTACATTTACTCACTGGCTGTGAGATTATCCGTTTGACATGACCGGCATGCTAAGAATACACTGTGGTGCCAGGTTAAGTGTTTGTCAGTAGGAGAGCTTTTTTCCTACCATAGTGATCAAAGCATCAGGTCACTTTCCAAGACATGGATACACTGCTCAGCTGCTTTGTTTGATTATTTTAATTAGTCAGTCACTTGAGCCACTCTTTACAGCTGTAGGGTATGAGTGAAAGTGTGTGTGGTGTGTACACGTGTCTAGAAGATCAGTGTGACTGGAGGGAGCGTGTGAATGCACACAACAGGGTGTTTTGAGCTGAAAGACAGCTGAACATTTTAAAAGCCTGGCTCCATTAAGAGTCTCTACCGCCCACAGCCACAATGCAGTACGGTCTTGGAGAACGAGGGAGTTGTGGAGGAGAAGTGGAAGGAGAAGTGGACAGAGGGAACAGGGCCAGGGGACGTTATGCAGAGCAGAGTGGCTACCCACTTCTGTCTTTGCTTTTCAGCTCTTATTTTTGATGTGTCTCCTGTTAATCTGTGTGTGTGTGTGTGTGTGTGTGCGCGTGTGTCCTGCCAGACCAGCTTGCTGAGATGATTGATCTCTCATGCCATCAATGTCCCCACTGCTGCATCTTTGACACACCGTGCTGTCACCTATCCCTGCATGCCATCGTCCAGCCAAACAAAACACACTCACGGAAAAATGACATGCATTTAGCAGTGAAGCTAACACAAAGAACACTGCAATATCAGCAGCATCAGGTTTATATTCGAAAACATGTTCATATCAGATCAGAGCTGATGAAACACACATGTGCATGGTCTCAATAATAACTGAAGCACACTGCAGTCAACACTGAAATCAGCCAAATGTACTCCATTTTCAACCTGTATACGAATGAAGCACACAGCAGCAAGATGCAGTGCCCTTTAATGCCATCTCCACAAACTGCCTTACTGTTCATACGCCAGTGATGAGTTTTTGCTTCAGTGCACTGTAGCGCCAATTGACCCTCACTCTCCGTTCCTGAACAGTTTCAAACAGCTGTATTTTGCAGCCATTCTTTTCAAGTACCTTTTTCCAAAAAAAAAAAAACCTCTTTGATGCAGAAAAACATTTGTGAAAAATTTCCAAAATTGATTTAGCATTTCAAAAGGACTAAGGTCCCCATCACACTTATTTGGAATTAGCAGGAATCAAGCAGAACCAGCCGGAATGAAACATTTTTCAAAATTCGTGCGACATTCGGGCGGGAATTTCAAACTGACCAACATTCTTACAGCTCTGTAAGAATGCCGTTCAAATACTTAGAATGTGCTTCGAACCCGCCTTGAATGATTCTTGCATATTCCAGGTGTATTAGCTTTCGAATGCAGTTCAAATGTAGTTGGAACACAGTAGGAATACCTAGAATACTGTTAGAATGTAGTAAGAATATTAAGAATGCACTTCGAATGCCGTACAAGTGTGGTTCGATTGATGCCCAAATACCACCTGAAGTCTGGTCGGAAGGTGCCTCGAATGCTGCATGAATTCACCTCAAATGCAGTCAGAACGCTCCCGGAATAGCCGCTGGATATGTTTTGAACATCTAAGAATTCAAAGAGAATGCAGCTCGAATACTTAGAATGTACTTCGAATGTGCTTAGAATGTAACATGAATGTCTCGAGTGTACCAAGAATGCCACCGGAATGGTCCCCAATAGGTTATAAAATGCTGCCAAATCTAGCATTTTCATCAGTCTCAGCCCAGACACCATAGAGTATGGACCCCCTGGACCATGTTGCTTTGCTCCAGATTGCTGTCCTCCAGCAAGATCTGCTTGAAAGAGATGTGGAGAAGGCTAGGAGAAGAAACTCAGGAGGTATTAGGAGGAGAAAACCCAGGAGGTATCAGACCCGACCATGGCTGGCAGAGGAGAGAAGGAGGCTGTATGGACATTACACCAGACTGATGGAGGAGCTCAGAGTAGAAAACCCACAGTCCTTCTTCAACTACCTCAGGATGGAGCCTGCCATGTTTGATGAGTGGGTGCAGAAAGTGGGACCAAGGCTAGAGAAGCAGGATACCAAGATGAGGAAGGCGCTATCTTGAGGCTTGAAGCTGGCCATCACTGTGAGGTTCCTGGCTTCAGGTGACAAGTACCCCAGCCTCATGTACAGCTTCCGTGTGGCAAGGAAGACCATCAGCCTCATTATCCCTGAAGTCTGCCAAGCCATTGTGGAGGAGTACAAGGATGAGGTCATCACCTGCCCCACCACTCCAGAAGAATGTACACCTATTGGGGAGGTCTTCAGAAACAGGTGGAATGTTTCTCACACTGTGGGAGCTCTAGATGGCAAACATGTGGCCATCAGGAAACCTGCCAAGAGCGGCTCCTTGTACCACAATTACAAGGGCTTCTTCTCTGTGGTCCTTATGGCCTTTGTGGATGGAGACTACAAGTTCCTGTGGGTGAACATCGGTGCATATGGAAGTATGTCTGATGCTCAGATCTTCAACGAGTCTGAGCTGAAAGACTGCCTTGAAGACGGGAGCATAGGATTTCCTGAGCCATCCCCATTTCCCAAGATGACGAGCTTATGTCATACTTTATCCTGGGAGTTGATGCCTTTGGAATCAGGACCTTCTTGATGAAGCCATACGGTCACAGGAATCTCCAGAGGGACAAGAGGATCTACAACTACAGGATCTCCAGGGGCCGATTGTGTGGTGGAGAATGCATTTGGAATCCTGGCCCAGAGATGGCAAGTCCTCCTCACCACCATGCAGCCAAGGCCTTCCACTGTGCAGAACATCATTGAATGCTGTGTCTGCCTGCACAACTTGATGAGGATCCGTTACCCTGCTCTTCATAATGGTATGGTGGATGAGGAAGATGATCAGCACAATGTTGTGCCAGGAGCCTGGAGACAGCTTGCTCAGCTTGAAGATGTGTAGCAGCATGTTGCAGGAGGAAACAGAGACACCAAGGCCGGAAAGAGGCAGCGGGAGATCCTCAAGCATTATTTCAACAACCCAGTAGGAGCCATGCCCTGGCAGGACAGGATGATTGATGGATAAGAGACTGATATTCGCAATTGTATTAACTATTTCACTTGTTATTTCATGGAAAATTGACCTATCGAGTTGATATTTCTCTCAGAGGTTACTTTCATAATAATCTTCCTTCAGAATAGCTTTATAGTCAGAGTCCCTGTTGTCTGCAGATGTGTTACTGTCCCTTTAAAAGGGATAGAAATAAAATAAATGTTCATTTGTTCTTAAAGTATCTGTTTATCAATAAAGTTCCAGGGTCATTAAACTTTTACAATTTATTCTAAATTTATTTTTACAAACATAATTAGTTTAAAATGTACAGAAATTCTCCCCTCCCAAAAAAATAGAAAAAAAAGAAAAAATGTTATTTTATCAACATATTTGGTTATGATAACTGTTCAGTGAAAAGCTAATTTAATTTTCATTTTGGTATTTGTAAATGTATTAAATATTCTTTTTGTATTTGTAGTGTAGGGGTTGAAATGTTTCAAACAGGGGCAAGTTAGTTGTCCATTATTTATCATTGGAATTCTTTTTTTGAAGTGTATGTTTTATGTTGGCGGCAAGGTGGTGTAGTGGTTAGCGCTGTCGCCTCACAACAAGAAGGTCCGGGTTTGAGCCCCGTGGCCAGTGAGGGCCTTTCTGTGTGAAGTTTGCATGTTGTCTGCATGGGTTTCCTCCGGGTGCTCCGGTTTCCCCCACAGTCCAAAGACATGCAGGTTAGGTTAACTGGTGACTCTAAATTGACCGTAGGTGTGAGTGTGAATGGTTGTCTGTGTCTATGTGTCAGCCCTGTGATGACCTGGTGACTTGTCCAGGGTGTACCCCGCCTTTCGCCCATAGTCAGCTGGGATAGGCTCCAGCTTGACTGCGACCCTGCAGAACAGGATAAAGCGGCTAAAGATAATGAGATGATATATATATAAAACCCTGATTCCAAAAAAGTTGGGACAAAGTACAAATTGTAAATAAAAACAGAATGCAATAATTTACAAATTTCAAAAACTGATATTCTATTCACAATACAACATATACAACATATCAAATGTCGAAAGTGAGCCATTTTGAAATTTCATGCCAAATATTGGCTCATTTGAAATTTCATGACAGCAACACATCTCAAAAAAGTTGGGACAGGGGCAATAAGAGGCTGGAAAAGTTAAAGGTACAAAAAAGGAACAGCTGGAGGACCAAATTGCAACTCATTAGGTCAATTGGCAATAGGTCATTAACATGATTGGGTATAAAAAGAGCATCTTCGAGTGGCAG